>NW_026909612.1:873600-977600 GCF_033115175.1 Lepus europaeus | reverse complement strand
GCTTTCTCCCTAGAAAATACGAATGTGTAGAGCTGGTGTCTCCATGTGGAACCAATTTCTGTGTCCAATCCCCTGATAAAAACGTTCAAAACAATAAAGTCCATCGATAATATCCAGAAAACACAAACACAGAGGCTTTCAAAATATTTCAGATTGTGTTAGCCAAAATAAAACCGGATATTTCTGGTTTCATCCAGTCATATCCGTACAAACTGGTCTGGAATAAGTATGCAATGGACCGAGAAAATCACAGCAAAAATGGTTTTGGAGAAAAGCAAAAGTCTTTTCATTAGGCTATGCATAAAATGTCATCTATACAAACAGAAAGATCATGTTTGTTTGCCGCAGTTCCTCTAACTTTCTCCCTAGAAAATACGAATGTGTAGAGCTGGTGTCTCCATGTGGAACTAATTAGTGATTCCAAGCACAAAACTAAATGTTCCCTGATAAAAAACATTCAAAACAATAAAGTCCGTTGTTAATATCCAGAAAACACAAAACAGAGGCCATAGCAATATCTGGGATTGAGTTAGCAAATACAAAACCAGATATTTCCGGTTTTATCTAGTCATATCTGACAAACTGGTGTGGAATTCATCTACAATGGAACAAGAAAATCACAGTGCAAATTGTTTTGGAGAAAAGCAAAATCTTTTTGTTAGGCAAGTGCATAAAATGTCATGTATACAAACAAAAATATCATGTTTGTTTGCCGCAGTTCCTCTAGCTTTCTCCCTAGAAAATACAAATGTGTAGAGCTGGTGTCTCCATGTGGAACCAATTACTGTATCCAAGCTCAAAATAAAATGTTCTACGATAAAAAACAATCAAAACAATAAAGTCCGTGGATAATATCCAGGAAACACAAACACAGTTGCTGTAGCAATATCAGGGATTGAGTTAGCCAAAATAAAACCGGATATTTCCGGGTTCATCCAGTCATATCCGGACAAACTGATGTGGAATTCGTATGCAATGGACCGAGAATATCGCAGTACAAATGGTTTTGGAGAATAGCAGAGTCTTTTATTTAGGCAAGTGCATAAATTGTCATCTATACAAACAGAAATATCATGTTTGTTTGCTACAGTTTCTCTAGCTTTCTCCCTAGAAAATACGAATGTGTAGAGCTGGTGTCTCCATGTGGAAACAATTACTGTATCCAAGAACAAAATTAAATGTTCCCTGATAAAAAACATTCAAAACAATAAAGACCATCGATAATATCCAGAAATCGAAAACACAGAGGCTTTCACAATATTTCGGATTTAGTTAGCCAAAACACATCCAGTTATTTCTGTTTACATCCAGTCATATCTGGAAAAACTGGTGTGGAATTCCTATGCAATGGACCGAGAAAACCACAGTAAAAATTGTTTTGGAGTACAGCAAAGTCTTTTCGTTAGGCAAGTGCATAAAATGTCATCAATACAAACAGAAATATCATGTTTGTTTGCCGCAGTTCCTCTAGCTTTCTCCCTAGAAAATACGAATGTTTAGAGCTGGTGTCTCCATGTTGAACCAATTAATGTTTCCAAGCAGAAAATTAAATGTTACCTGATAAAAAACCTTCAAAATAATAAAGCCCGTGGATATTATCAGGAATACACAAACAAAGAGGCTTTTACAATATTTCGGATTGAGTTATCCAAAACACAACTGGATATTTCTGGTTTCATCCAGTCATATCCGGAAACAGGTGTGGAATTCGCAAGCAATGGACAGAGATGATCACATTAAAAATGGTTTTGGAGAAAAGCAACATATTTTCTTTAGGCAAGTGCATAAAATGGCTCTATAAAAACAGAATTATCAGGTTTGTTTGCCGCAGTTCCTCTAGCTTTCTCCCTAGAAAATGCGAATGTGTAGAGCTGGTGTCTCCATGTGGAAACAATTAGTGTTTCACAGGACAAATTAAATGTTCCCTGATAAAGACATTCAAAACAATAAAGTCTGTGGATAATATCAGGAATACACAAACACAGAGGCTGTAGCAATATCAGGGATTCAGTTAGCCAAAACACAACAGGATATTTCTGGTTTCATCCAGTCATATCCGGAAAAAGTGGTGTGGAATTCGTATGCGGTGGACCGAGAAAATCACAGTACAAAGGGTTTTGGAGAAAAGCAAAGTCTTTTCATTAGGCAAGTAGGTAAAATGTCATTGATACAAACAGAAATATCATGTTTGTTTGCGCGGTTCCTCTAGCTTTCTCCCTAGAAAATACGAATGTGTAGAGCTGGTGTCCCCATGATGAACCAATTATTGTTTCTACAGTACAAAATTAAATGTTCCCTGATAAAAACATTCAAAACAATAAAGTCCATTGATAATATCCAGAAAACACAAACACAGAAGCTTTAACAGTATTTCGGATTGAGCTAGCCAAAACACAACTGGATATTTCTGGATTCATCCAGTCATATCCGGACAACTGGTGTGGAATTCGTATGCAATGGACCGAGAATATCACTGTAAATATGGTTTTGGAGAAAAGCAAAGTCTTTTTGTTAGGCAAGTGCATAAAATCTCATCGATACAAACAGAAATATCATGTTTGTTTGTCGCAGTTCCTCTAGCTTTCTCCCTATAAAATATGAATATGTAGAGCTGGTGTCTCCATGTGGAACCATTACTGTATCCAAGCTCAAAATAAAATGTTCCCCGATAAAAATCATTCAAAACAATAAAGTCTGTGGATAATATCCAGAAAAAACAAACATAGAGGCTGCAGCAATATCTGGGGTTTTGTTAGCCAAAAAAAAAAAAAAAACCGGATATTTCCGGTTTCATCCAGTCATATCCGGACAAACTGGTGTGGAATTCGTATGCAATGGACCAAGAAAATCACAGTACAAATGGTTTTGGAGAAAAGCAAAGTCTTTTCGTTAGGCAAGTGCATAAAATGTCATCCATACAAACAGAAATATCATGTTTGTTTGCCGCAGTTCCTCTAGCTTTCTCCTAGAAAATACGAATGTGTAGACGTGGTGTTTCCATGTGCAACCAATTAGTGTTTCCAAGCACAAAATTAAGTATTTTCATTAGGCAAGTGCATAAAATGTCATCTACACAATCAGAAATATCATGTTTGTTTGCTGCAATTCCTATAGGTTTCTCCGTAGAAATTACCAATGTAATTACTGACGCCATGAACAAGAGTGTCAAATTGTTAAGGCAGCAACAGGAGTCACTGTGTACTTACATCCCATGTGGGATCTGTCCTTAATGTGTTGTCTAATGTGCAGTGATGCTATAACTAGTACTGAAACAGTATTATTAAACTCTGTGTTTCTGCATGGGTACAAATTGATGAGATCTTTACTAATTATATACTGAATCAATCTTCTGTATATAAAGATAATTGGAAATGAAAAAAAAACCTGGTGTTAAATTGCAGATGGCATAGAAAATTGATTAATTTTTAAAAAAATATTATGTAGGATCTCTGCCTTTAATGTGCTGTACACTCTTATTTAATGCTATAACTAGCACTCCAACAATATTTTTTTTTCACTTTGTGTTGCTATATGGGGGCAAACTGTTGAAATCGTTACCTAATTTATACTAAAAGGATCTTTTGTATATAAAGAGAATTGAAAATGAATCATGATGTGATTGGAATGGGAGAGGGAGCGGAAAAGGGGAGGGTTGTGGGTGGGAGGGAAGTTTTGGGAGAGGGAACCCATTATAACCCATGAGCTGTACTTTGGAAATTTATATTCATGAAATAAAAGTTTCATAAAAAAAAGAAATTACGAATTTGTAGAGCTGGTGTCTCCATGTGGAAACAATTAGTGTTTCAATGGTACAAAATTAAATGTTCCCTGATAAAAAGCATTCAAAACAATAAAGTCTGTGGATAATATCAGGAATACACAAACACAGAGGCTGTAGCAATATCTGGGATTGAGTTAGCCAAAAAAAACTGGATATTTCTGGTTTCCTGCAGTCATATCTGGACAAACTGGTGTGGAATTCGTGTGCAATGGACCGAGAAAGTCACAGTACAAATGGTTTTGGAGAAAAGCAAAGTCTTTTCATTAACCAAGTGCATAAAATGTCATCGATGCAAACAGAAATATCATGTTTGTTTGCCGCAGTTCCTCTAGCTTTCTCCCTAGAAAATACGAATATCTGGAGCTGGTGTCTCCATGTGGAACCAATTACTGTATCCAAGCTCAAAATATAATGTTCCCCGATAAAAAGCATTCAAAACAATAAAGTCCATTGATAATATCCAGAAAAAACAAACATAGAGGCTGTAGCAATATCTGGGATTGAGTTAGCCAGAACAAAATCGGATATTTCCGGTTTCATCAGGTCATATCTGGACAAAGTGGTGTGGAATTCGTATGCAATGGACCGAGAAAATCACAGTAAAAATGGTTTTGGAGAAAAGGAAAGTCTTTTCGTTAGGCAAGTGCATAACATGTCATCGATACAAACAGAAATATCATGTTTGTTTGCCGCAGTTCCTCTAGCTTTCTCCCTAGAAAATACAAATGTGTAGAGATGGTGTCTCCATGTGCAACCAATTAGAGTTTCCAAGCACAAAATTGAATGTTCCCTGAAAAAAAACAGTCAAAACAATAAAGTCCGTGGATAATATCAGGAATACACAAACACAGAGGCAGTAGCAATATCTGGGATTGAGTTAGCCAAAACACAACCAGATATTTCTGCTTTCATCCAGTCATATCCGGACAAACTGGTGTCGAATTTGTATGTAATGGACCAAGAAAATCACATTACAAATGGTTTTGGAGAAAAGCAAAGTCTTTTCATTAGGCCAGTAGATAAAATATCATCGATACAAACAGAAACATCATCTTTGTTTTCCGCAGTTCCTCTACCTTTCTCCCTAGAAAATACAAATATGTAGAGCTGGTGTCTCCATGTGGAACCAATTAGGGTTTCCAAGCGCAAAATTAAATGTTCCCTGAAACAAAACATCCAAAACAGTAAAGTCCATGGATAATATCCAGAACACACAAACACAGAGGCTGTAGCAATATCTGGGATTGAGTTAGCTAAAAGAAAACCAGATATTTCCGGTTTCATCCAGTCATAACAGGACAAACTGGAGTAGAATTGGTATGCTATGGACCACGAAAATCACAGTACAAATTGTTTTGGAGAAATGAAAAGTCTTTTCGTTAGGCAAAAGCATAAAATGTCATCTATACAAACAGAAATATCATGTTTGTTTGCCACAGTTTCTCTAACATTCTCCGTAGAAAATATGAATGTGTAGAGCTGGTGTCCCCATGTGGAACCAATTAGTGTTTCCAAGAATAAATTTAAATGTTCCCTGAAAAAAAACATTGAAAACAATAAAGTCCATGGATAATATGCGGAAAACACAGACACAGAGGTTTTAACAGTATTTCTGATTGAGTTAGCCAAAACAAAACAGGATATTTATGTTTTCTTCCAGTCATATCCAGAAAAACTGGTGTGGAATTCATATGCAATGGACCGAGAGAATCATAGTACAAATGGTTTTGGAGAAAAGCAAAGTCTTTTCGTTAGGCAAGTGCATAAAATGTCATCTATACAAACAGAAATATCATGTTTGTTTGCCGCAGTTCCTCTAGCTTTCTCCCTAGAAAATACGAATGTGTAGAGCTGGTGTCTCCATGTAGCAACAATTAGTGTTTCGCAGGAAAAATTTAAATGTTCCCTGATAAAAAACATTCAAAATCGCAAAGTCTGTGGATAATATCAGGAATACACAAACACAGTGGCTGTAGCAATATCTGGTATTTAGTTAGCCAAAACAAAACCAGATATTTCCGGTTTCATCCATTCATATCCGCACAAACTGGTGAAGAATTCCTATGCAATGGACCAAGAAAAACACAGTATAAATGGTTTTGCAGAAAAGCAAAGTCTTTTCGTTAGCAAGTGCATAAAATGTCATCTATACAAGCAGAAATATCATGTTTTTTGCCGCAGTTCCTCTAGCTTTCTCCCTAGAAAATACGAATGTGTAGAGCTGGTGTCTCCATGGTGAACCAATTAGTGTTTCAATCGTTCAAAACTAAATGTTCCCTGATAAAAACATTCAAAACAATAATTCCATCGATAATATCCAGAAAACACAAACACAGAGGCTGTAGCAATATTTTGGATTGAGTTAGCTAAAACCCAACCGGATATTTCTGGTTTCATCCAGTCATATCTGGACAAAGTGGTGGTGTGGAATTCATATGCAGTGGACTGAGAAAATCACAGTACAAATGGATTTGGAGAAAAGCAAAGTCTTTTCGTTGGGGAAGTGCATAAAATGTCATCTAGACAAACAGAAATGTCATGTTTTTTTGCCGCAGTTCCTCTAGCTTTCTCCCTAGAAATTACGAATGTGTAGAGCTGGTGTCTCCTTGTGGAACCAAGTAGTTTTTCCAAGAACTAAATTAAATGTTCCCTGAAAAAAACATTCAGAACAATATATTCCATGGATAATATCAGGAATACACAAACACAGAGGCTGTCACAATATCTGGGATTGAGTTAGCGAAAACAAAACGGGAGATTTCCGGTTTCATCCTGTCATATCCGGACACACTGGTATGGAATTCGTATGCAATGGACCGAAATATTCATAGTAAAAATGGTTTTGGAGAAAAGCAAAGTCTTTTTCGTTAGGCAAGTGCATAAAATGTCATCTATACAAACAGAAATATCATGTTTGTTTGCCACAGTTCCTCTAGGTTTCTCCTTGGAAAATACAAATGTGTAGAGCTGGTGTTCCCATTATGAAACAATTCATGTTTCAACGGTACAAAATTAAATGTTCCCTGATAAAAACATTCAAAACAATAAAGTCCATCGATAATATCTAGAAAACAGAAACACAGAGGCTGTAGCAATAACTGGGATTGAGCTAGCCAAAACACAACCGGATATTTCTGGTTTCATCCAGTGATATCCGGACAAAGTCATTTGGAATTCGTATGCAGTCGACCCAGAAAATCACAGTAAAAATGGTTTTGGAGAAAAGTAAAGTCTTTTAATTAGGCAAGTAGATAAAATCTCATCTATACAAACAGAAATATCATGTTTGTTTGCGTAGTTCCTCTAGCTTTTATCCTAGAAAATATAAATATTTAGAGCTGGTTTCTTCGTGTGGAAACAATTAGTGTTTCCAAGCACAAAATTAAATGTTCCATAAAAAAAAAACATTCATAACAATAAAGTCCATGGATAATATCAGGAATACACAAACACAGAGGCTGTAGCAATATCTGGGATTGAGTTAGCTAAAACAAAACCGGATATTTCCGGATTCATCCAGTCATATCTGGACAAACTGGTGTGGAATTCGTATGCAATGGAGCGAGAAAATCGAAGTAGAAATGGTTATGGAGAAAAACAGAAATATCATGTTTGTTTGCCGCAGTTCCTCTAGCTTTCTACCTAGAAAATACAAATATGTACAGGTGGTGTCTCCATGTGGAACCAATTATTGTATCCAAGCTGAAAATAAAATGTTCCCCGATAAAAAATTTTCATAAAAATAAAGTCCGTGGATAATATCCGGAAAACACAAACACAGATGCTTTCACAATATTTGGGATTGAGTTAGCCAAAACACAACCGGATATATCTGTTGTCCTCCAGTCACTTCCGGACAAACTCGTGTGGAATTTGTATGCAATGGACCGAGAAAATCACAGTAAAAATGGTTTTGGAGAAAAGCAAAGTCTTTTCGTTAGGCAATTGCATAAAATGTCATCTATACAAACAGAAATATCATGTTTGTTTGTCACAGTTCCTCTAGCTTTCTCCCTAGAAAATACGAATGTGTAGAGCTGGTGTCACCATGATGAACCAATTCGTGTTTCTACGGTGCATAATGAAATGTTCCCTGATTAAAACATTCAAAACAATAAAGTCCCGCGATAATAGATTTCTCCCTAGAAAATGTGAATGTGTAGAGCTGGTGTCTCCATGTGGAAACAATTACTGTTTCGCAGGACAAATTAAATGTTCCCTTATAAAAGACATTCAAAACAATAAAGTCTGTGGATAATATCAGGGATACCCAAACACAGAGGCTGTAGCAATATCAGGGATTCAGTTAGCCAAAACACAACCGGATATTTCCGGTTTCATCCAGTCATATCCGGACAAACTGGTGTGGAATTCATATGCAATGCACCGAGAAAATCACAGTACAAATGGCTTTGGAGAAAAGCAAAGTCTTTTCATTAGGCAAGTATATAAAATGTCATCTATACAAACAGAAATATCATGTTTGTTCCTCTAGCTTTCTCCCTAGAAAATACGAATATATTTGAGCTGGTGTCTCCATGTGGAACCAATTACTGTATCCAAGCTCAAAATAAAATGTTCTCCCAAAAAAAACATTCAAAAAAATAAATCCATTGATAATATCCACAAAACACAACACAGAGGCTGTAGCAATATTTCGGATTGAGTTCGCCAAAACACAACCGGATGTTTCGGGTTCAATCCAGTCATATCCGGACAAAGTGGTTTGGAATTCGTATGAAGTGTACCGAGAAAATCACAGTAAAAATGGTTTTGGAGAAAAGCAAAATCTTTTTGTTAGGCAAGTGCATAAATTGTCATCTATACAAACAGAAATATCATGTTTGTTTGCCGCAGTTCCTCCAGTTTCTCTCTTGAAAATACGAATGTGTAGAGCTGTTGTATCCATGATGAACCAATTTGTGTTTCAACGGTGCAAAATAAAATGTTCCCCGATAAAAAAACATTCAAAACAATAAATCCATCGATAATATCCACAAAACACAACACAGAGGCTGTAGCAATTCTTCGGAATGAGTTAGCAAAAACTAAACCAGACATTTCTTGTTTCACCCAGTTATATCCAGACAAACTGGTGTGGAATTCATATGCAATGGACCGAGAAAATCACAGTAAAAATAGTTTTGGAGAAAAGCAAAGTCTTTTCGTGAGGCAAGTGCATAAAATGTCATCTATACAAACAGAAATATCATGTTTGTTTCTCACAGTTATTCTAGCTGTCTCCCTAGAAAATACAAATGTGTACAGCTGGTGTCTCCATGTGGAACCAGTTAGAGTTTGCAAGCACAAAATTAAATGTTCCCTGAAAAAAAACATTCAAAACCATAAAGTCCATGGATAATATCAGGAATACACAAACACAGAGCCTGTAGCAATATCTGGGATTGAGTTAGCCAAAACACAACCATATGTTTCTGCTTTCATCCAGTCATATCCGGAGAAAGTGGTGTGGAATTCGTATGCAACGGACCGAGAAAATTACAGTAAAAATGGTTTTGGAGAAAAGTAAAGTCTTTTCGTTAGGCAAGTGCATAAAATGTCATCTAGACAAACAGAAATATCATGCTTATTTGCCCCAGTTCCTCTAGCTTTCTCCCTAGAAAATACGAATGTGTAGAGCTGGTGTCTCCATGTGGAACTAATTAATGTTTCCAAGGACAAAACTAAATGTTCCCTGATAAAAAAACATTCAAAAAAATGAAGTCCATCGATAATATCCAGAAAACACAAACAAAGAGTCTGTAGCAATATCTGGGATTGAGTTAGCCAGAACAAACCCGGATATTTCCGTTTTCATCCAGTCATATCCGGAGAAACTGGTGTGGAATTCGTATGCAGTGGACGGAGAAAATCACAGTAAAACTGGTTCTGGTGAAAAGCAAAGTCTTTTCGTTAGGCTAGTGCCTAAAATGTCATCGATACAAACAGAAATATCATGTTTGTTTGCCACAGTTCCTCTAGCTTTCTACCTAGAAAATACGAATGTGTAGAGCTGGTGTCTCCATGATGAACCAATTAGTGTTTCTACGGTACAAAAATAAATGTTCCCTGATAAAAACATTCAAAACAATAAGTCAATCGATAATATCCAGAAAACAAAACACAGAGGCTGTAGCAATATCTGGGATTGAGTTAGCCAAAGCACAACCAGATATTTCTGCTTTCATCCCATCATATCTGAACAAACTGGTGTCGAATTTGTATGCAATGGACCGAGAAAATCACAGTACAAATGGTTTTGGAGAACAGCAAAGTCTTTTCATTAGGCCAGTAGATAAAATATCATCGACACAAACAGAAACATCATGTTTGTTTTCCACAGTTCCTCTACCTTTCTCCCTAGAAAATACAAATATGTAGAGCTGGTGTCTCCATGTGGAACCAATTAGGGTTTCCAATTCAAAATTAAATGTTCCCTGAAACAAAACATCCAAAACAGTAAAGTCCGTGGATAATATCCAGAACACACAAACACAGAGGCTGTAGCAATATCTGGGATTGAGTTAGCTAAAAGAAAACCAGATATTTCCGGTTTCATCCAGTCATATCAGGACAAACTGGAGTAGAATTGGTATGCAATGGTCCGCGAAAATCACAGTACAATTTGTTTTGGAGAAAAGAAAATCTTTTCATTAGGCAACTGCATAAAATGTCATCTATACAAACAGAAATATCATGCTTGTTTACCACAGTTTCTCTAGAATTCTCCGTAGAAAATATGAATGTGTAGAGCTGGTGTCCCCATGATGAACCAATTTGTGTTTCTACGGTACAAAATTAAATGTTCCCTGATAAAAAACATTCAAAACAATAAAGTCCATCGATAATATCCAGAAAACACAAACACAGGGGCTTTCACAATATTTCGGATTCAGTTAGCTGAAACACAACCCGATATTTCTGGTTTCATGCAGTCATATCCGGACAAAGTGATGTGGAATACATATCCAATGGACCGAGAAAATCACAGTATAAATGGTTTAGGAGAACAGCAAAGCCTTTTCATAAGACAATTTCATAAAATGTCATCTATACAAACAGAAATATCATGTTTGTTTGTCGCAATTCCTCTAGCTTTCTACCTAGAATATATGAATGTGTAGAGCTGGTGATTCCATGTGGAACCAATTAGTGTTTCTACGGTAGAAAATTAAATGTTCCCTGATAAAAAACCTTCAAAACAATAAAGTCCGTGGATAATATCAGAAATACAGAAACACAGAGACTGTAGTAATCTCTAGGATTGAGTTAGCCCAAATAAAACCGGATATTTCTGGTTTCATCCAGTTATATCCGGACAAACTGGTGTGGAATTTGTAGGCAATGGACGGAGAAAATCACAGTAAAAATTGTTTTGGAGAAAAGCAAAGTCTTTTTGTTAGGCAAGTGCATAAAATGTCATCTATAAACAGAAACATCATGTTTGTTTGCCGCAGTTCCTCTAGCTTTCTCTGTAGAAAATACGAATGTGTAGAGCTGGTGTCTCCTTGTGGAACCAATTAGTGTTTCAAAGCACAAAATTAAATGTTCCCATAAAAAAAAACATTCAAAAAAATAAAGTCCGTGGATAATATCAGGAATACACAAACACAGAGGCTGTAGCAATATCTGGGATTGAGTTAGCCAAATCACAACCAGATATTTCTGGTTTTATGCAGTCATATCCGGACACTGGTGTGGAATTCGTATGCAATGGACCAAGAAAATCACAGTAAAAATGGTTTTGGAGAAAAGAAGTCTTTTTATTCGGCAAGTGCATAAAATGTCATCAATACAAACAGAAATATCATGTTTGTTTGTCGCAGTTCTTCTAGCTTTCTCCCTAGAAAATATGAATGTGTAGAGCTGGTGTCTCCATGTGGAAACAATTAGTGTTTCACAGCAGAAAATTAAATTTTCCCTGATAAAGACCATTCAAAAAAATAAAGTCCTGGGACAATATCAGGAATACACAAAACAGAGGCTTTCACAATATTTCAGATTGAGTTAGGCAAAGGACAACCAGATATTTCTGGTTTCAACCAGTCATAAATGGACAAACTGGTGTGGAATTCGTATGCAATGGACTGAGAAAATCACATTAAAAATGGTTTTGGAGAAAAGCAAAGTCTTTTCGTTAGGCAAGTGCATAAAATGTCATCTATACAAATATAAATATCATGTTTGTTTTCCGCAGTTCCCATTGCTTTCTCCCTAGAAAACATGAATGTGTGGAGCTGGTGTCCCCATGTGGAACAAATTAGTGTTTCTACGGTACCAAATTAAATGTTCCCTGATAAAAAACATTCAAAACACTAAAGTCCATCGATAATATCCTGAAAACACAAACACAGAGGCTGTAGCAATATCTGGGATTGTGTTAGCCAACATAAAACCGGATATTTCCGGTTTCATCCAGTCATATCCGGACAAACTGGTGTGTAATTCGTACGCAATGTTCCAAGAAAATCACAGTACAAATGGTTTTGGAGAAAAGCAAAGTCTTTCATTAGAAAGTGCATAAAATGTCATCTATACAAACAGAAATATCATGTTTGTTTGCCACAGTTCCTCTAGCTTTCTCCCTAGAGAATACGAATGTGTAGAGCTGGTGTCCCCATGATGAACGAATTAGTGTTTCAACGGTACACAATTAAATGTTCCCTGATAAAAAGCATAAAAAACAATAAAGTCTGTGGATAATATCAGGAATACACAAACACAGAGGCTGTAGCAATATCTGGGATTGAGTTAGCCAACACATAACCGGATAATTCCGGTTTCATCCAGTCATTTCCGGACAAACTGGTGTGGAATTCGTATGCAGTGGACAGAGAAAATCACAGTTAAAATGGTATTGGAGAAAAGCAAAGTCTTTTCTTTAGGCAAGTGCATAAAATGTCATCTAGACAAACAGAAATATCATGTTTGTTTGCCGCAGTTCCTATAGCTTTCTCCCTAGAAAATACGAATGTGTAGAGCTGGTGTCCCCATGATGAACGAATTAGTGTTTCAACGGTACACAATTAAATGCTCCCTGATAAAAAGCATAAAAAACAATAAAGTCTGTGGATAATATCAGGAATACAAACACAGAGGCGATAACAATGTCTGGGATTGAGTTAGCCAAAACAAAACCGGATATTTCTGGTTTCATCCAGTCATATCTGGACAAACTGGTGTGGAATTCGTATGCAATGGACTGAGAAAATCACAGTAAAAATGGTTTTGGAGAAAAGCAAAGTCTTTTCATTAGGCAAGTACATAAAATGTAATCGATACAAACAGAAATATAATGTTTCTTTGCCGCAGTTCCTCTAGGTTTCTCCTTGGAAAATACGGATGTGTAGAGCTGGTGTCTCCATGAGGAGCCAATTAGTGTTTCCAAAAACAAAATTATATGTTTCCTGATAAAAGACATTCAAAACAATAAAGTCTGTGGATAATATCAGGAATACACAAACACAGAGGCTGTAGCAATAACTGGGATTCAGTTAGCCAACACATAACCGGATAATTCAGGTTTCATCCAGTCATATCCGGACAAACTGGTGTGGAATTCGTATGCAGTGGTCTGAGAAAACAGCACAAATGGTTTTGGAGAAAAGCAAAGTCTTTTCGTTAGGCAATTGCATAAAATGTCATCTAGACAAACAGAAATATCATGTTTGTTTGCCGCAGTTCTTCTAGGTTTCCCCCTGGAAAATATGAATGTGTGGAGCTGGTGTCCCATGTGGAACCAATTATTGTTTCCAAGAATAAAATTAAATGTTCTCCGAAAAAAAACATTGAAAAATATAAAGCCCATGCATAATATCATGAATACACAAACACAGAGGCATTCACAATATTTCGGATTGAGTTAGCCAAAATAGAACCGGATATTTCTGGTTTCATCCAGTCATATCGAGACAAAGTGGTGTGGAATTCATATGTAATGGACCGAGAAAATCACAGTAAAAATAGTTTTGGAGAAAAGCAAAGACTTTTCATTAGGCAAGTAGATAAAATGTCATATATACAAACATAAATATCCTGCTTGTT
Source organism: Lepus europaeus (assembly GCF_033115175.1). Lineage (NCBI taxonomy): Eukaryota > Metazoa > Chordata > Mammalia > Lagomorpha > Leporidae > Lepus > Lepus europaeus. The sequence goes on along the minus strand of NW_026909612.1, from coordinate 963,775 downwards.
TGTCGCAGTTCCTCTAGCATTCTCCCTAGAAAATACAAATATGTAGAGCGGGTGTCTCCATGTGCAACCAATTAGTGTTTCCAAGCACAAATTTAAATGTTCCCTGGTAAAAAAAATTTAAAACAATAAAGTCCATGGAAAATAGCAGAAATACACAAACACAGAAGCTGTAGTAATATCTGGGATTGAGTTAGCCAAAACACAACCGGATATTTCCGGTTTCATCCAGTCACATCCGGCCAAACTGGTGTGGAATTCGTATGCAATGGACCGAGAAAATAACAGTAAAAATGGTTTTGGAGAAAAGCAACATATTTTCGTTAGGCAAGTGCATCAAATGTCATCTATACTAACAGAAATATCATTTGTGTTTCCCGCAGTTCCTCTAGCTTTCTCCTTAGAAAATATGAATGTGTTGAGATTGTCCCCATGTGGAACAAATTAGTGTTTAATGGTACAAAATTAAATGTTTCCTGATAAAAATATACAAAACAATAAATTCCATCGATAATATCTAGAAACACAAACAGAGAGGCTTTCACAATATTTCGGATTGAGTTAGCCAAAACACAACTGGATATTTCTGGTTTCATCCAGTCATATACGGAAAAAGTGGTGTGCAATTCGTATGCAATGGACCGAGAAAATCACAGTGAAAATGGTTTTAGAGAAAAGCAAACACTTTTCATTAGGAAAGTAGATAAAATGTCATCTATACAAACATAAATATCCTGCTTGTTTGTTGCAGTTCCTCTAGCATTCTCCCTAGAAAATACAAATACGTAGAGCTGGTGTCTCCATGTGCAACCAATTAGTGTTTCCAAGCACAAAATTAAAAGTTCCCTGAAAAAAAAATTGAAAAATATAAATCCATGCATAATATAAGGAATACACAAACACAGAGGCTTTCACAATATTTCGGATTGAGTTAGCCAAAACACAACCAGATATTTCTGTTTTCATCCAGTCATATCCGGACAAACTGGTGTGGAATTCGTATGCAATGGACTGAGAAAATCAACGTACAAATGGTTTTGGAGAAAAGCAAAGTCTTCCATTAGGCAAGTGCATAAAATATCATCTATACAAACAGAAATATCATGTTTGTTTGCCGCAGTTCCTCTAGCTTTCTCCCTAGAATATACGAATGTGTAGAGCTGGTGTCCCCATGATGAATCAATTAGTGTTTCTATGGTAGAAAATTAAATGTTCCCTGATAAAAAACATTCAAAACGATAAAGTCTGTGGATAATATCAGGAATACACAACACAGAGGCTGTAGCAATATCTAGGATTGAGTTATGCAAAAAAAACCCAGATATTTCCAGGTTCATGCAGTTATATCTGGACAATATGTGTGGAATTAGTATGCAATGGACTGAGAAAATCCCATAAAAATGGTTTTAGAGAAAAGCAAAGTCTTTTTGTTAGGCAAGTGCATAAAATGTCATCTATACAAACAGAAATACCATGTTTGTTTGCCGCAGTTATTCCAGCTTTGTCCCTGGAAAATACTATTGTGTAGAGCTGGTGTCTCCATGTGGAACCAATTAGTGTTTTCAAGCACAAAATTAAATGTTCCCTGAAAAAAAAAATGAAAAATATAAAGTCCATGACTAATAACAGGAATACACAAACACAGAGACTTTCACTATATTTCGGATTGAGTTAGCCAAAAAAAACCCGGATATTTCCGGTTTCATCCAGTCATATCCGGACAAAGTGGTGTGGAATTCATATGCAATGGACAGAGAAATTCACAGTACAAATGGTTTTGGAGAAAAGCAAATTCTTTTTGTTATGCAAGTGCATAAGATGTCATCTATACAAACAGAAATATCATGCTGGTTTGTCGCAGTTCCTGTAGCATTCTCCCTAGAAAATACAAATATGTAGAGCTGGTGTCTGCATGTGCAACTAATTAGTGTTTCCAAGCACGAAATTAAATGTTCCCTGATGAAAAACATTAAAAACAATGTAGTCCATGAATAATATCAGAAATACACAAACACAGAGGCTGTAGTAATATCTGGGATTGAGTTAGCCAAAACGAAACCGGATATTTCTGGTTTCATCCAATCATATTCGGCCACCTGGTGTGGAATTCATATGCAATGGACCGAGAAATTCACAGTACAAATGGTTTTGGAGAAAAGCATCGTATTTTCGTGAGGCAATGCATAAAATGTAATCTATACAAACAAAAATATCATGTTTGTTTGCCGCAGTTCCTCTAGCTTTTTCCTTAGAAAATGTGAAAGTGTTGAGCTTGTCCCCATGTGGAACCAATTAGTGTTTCAATGGTACAAAATTAAGTGTTCCCTGATAAAAATATACAGAACAATATATTCCATCTACAATTTCCCAAAACAGAAACACAGAGGCTGTAGAAATATTTCGGATTGAGTTAGCGAAAACACAACTGGATATTTCTGCTTTCATCCAGTAATATCCGGACAAACTGGTGTGGAATTCGTATGCAATGGAATGAGAAAATCACAGTAAAAATGGCTTTGGAGAAGAGCAAAGTTTTTACGTTAGGCAAGTGCATAAAATGTCATCGATACAAACAGAAATATCATGTTTGTTTGCCGCAGTTCCTCTAGCTTTTTCCCTAGAAAATACGAATGTGTGGAGCTGGTGTTCCCATGATGAACCAATTAGTGTTTCAATGGTACAAAATGAAATTTTCCCTGATAAAAATATTCAAAACAATAAAGTCCATCGATAATATTCAGAAAACACAAACACAGAGGCTGTAGAAATATTTCGGATTGAGTAATCCAAAAGACAACAGAATATTTCTGGTTTCAGCCAGTCATATCCGGAGAAAGTGGTGTGGAATTCGTATGCAATGGACCGAGGAAATCGCAGTACAAATGGTTTTGGAGAAAAGCAAAGTCTTTTCGTTAGGCTATTGCATAAAATGTCATCTATACAAACAGAAATATCATGTTTGTTTGCAACGGTTCCTCTAGCTTTCTCCCTAGAAAATATGAATGTGTAGAGCTGGTGTCCCCATGATGAACCAACTAGTGTTTCAACGGTACAAAATTAAATGTTCCCTGATAAAAACATTCAAAACAATATAGTCTGAGGATAGTAGCCGGAAAACACAAACAGAGAGGCTTTCACAATATTTCGGATTCAGTTAGCCAAAACACAACCAGATATTTCCAGTTTCATCCAGTCATATCCGGACAAAGTGGTGTGGAATTCATATGCAATGGACGGAGAAAATCACAGTAAAAATGCTTTTGGAGAAAAGCAAAGTCTTTTTGTTAAGCAAGTGCCTAAAATGTCATCTATACAAACAGAAATATCATGTTTGTTTGCCGCAGTTCTTCTAGCTTTCTCCTTAGAAAATACGAATCTGTAGAGCTGGTGTCTCCATGTGGAATCAATTAGTGTTTCCAAACACAAAATTAAATGTTCCCTGAAAAAAAACATTCAAAAAATAAAGTGCATGGATAATATCAGGAATACACAAACATAGACTATGTAGCATTATCTGGGATTGAGTTAGACAAAACAAAACCGGATTTTCTGGTTTCATCCAGTCATATACGGACAAACTGGAGTGGAATTCGTATGCAATGGACCGAGAAAATCACAGTAAAAATGGTTTTGGAGAAAAGCAAAGTCATTTCATTAGGCAACTGCATAAGATGTCATCTATACAAACAGAAATATCATGTTCGTTTGTCCCAATTCCTCTAGCTTCTCCCTAGAAAATACAAATGTGTAGAGGTGGTGTCTCCATGTGGAACCAATTAGTGTTTGCAAGCACAAAATTAAATGTTACCTTAAAAAAACATTCAAAAAAATAAAGTCCTTTGATGATATCAGGAATACACAAAGACAGTAGCTGTAGCAATATTTCGGATTGAGTTACCCAAAACGCAACCAGATATTTCTGGGTTCATCCAGTCATATCTGGACAAAGTGATTTGGAATTCGTATCCAATGGACCGAGAAAATCACAGTAAAAATGGTTTTGGAAAAAAGCAAAGTCTTTTCGTTAGGCAAGTGCATAATATGTCAAATATAGAAACAGAAATATCATGATTGTTTGCCACAGTTCCTCTAGCTTTCTCAGTAGAAAATACGAATTTGTGGAGCTGGTGTCTCCATGTGGAAACAATTATTGTTTCAACGGTACAAAATTAAATGTTCCCTGTTAAAAAACATTCAAAACATTAAAGTCCGTTGATAATATCAGGAAAACACAAACACAGAGGCTGTAGAAATATCTGGGATTGAGTTAGCCAAAACAAAACCGGATTTTTCCGGTTTCATCCAGTTATATCCGGAGAAACTGGTGTGGAATTCATATGCAATGGATCGAGAAAATCACACTACAAATGGTTTTGGAGAAAGCCAAAGTCTTTTTGTTAGGCAAGTGCAGAAAATGTCATCTATACAAACAGAAATATCATGTTTGTTTGCCGCAGTTCCTGTAGCATTCTCCCTAGAAAATACGAATGTGTAGAGCTGGTGTCCCCATGTGGAACCAATAAGTGTTTCCAACCACAAAATTAAATGTTCCCTGAAAAAAAAAAACATTGAAAAATATAAAGTCCACGCATAATATCAGGAATACACAAACACAGAGGCTTTCACAATATTTCGGATTGAGTTAGCCAAAAGAAACCCGGATATTTCCGGTTTCATCCAGTCATATCCGGACAAAGTGCTTTCGAATTCGTATGCAATTGACCGAGAAAATCACAGTACAAATCCTTTGGAGGAAAGAAACAATTAGTGTTTCAACGGTACAAAATTAAATGTTCCCTGATAAAAACATTCAAAACAATAAAGTCCATCGATAATATCCAGAAAACACAAACACAGAGACTGTAGCAATATTTTGTATTGACTTAGCCAAAATACAATCCGATATTTCTGTTTTCATCCAGTCATATCCGGACAAACTGGTGTGGAATTCGTATGCAATGGACTGAGAAAATCAACGTACAAATGGTTTTGGAGAAAAGCAAAGTCTTTTCGTAAGTGAAGTTTATAAAATATCATCGATGCAAACAGAAATATCATGTTTGTTTGTCGCAGTTCTTCTAGCTTTCTCCCTAGAAAATACGAATGGGTAGATCTGGCGTCTCCATTTGGAACCAATTAGTGTTTCCAAGCACAAAATTAAATGTTCCCTGATAAAAACATTCAAAACAATAATTCCATGGATAATATCAAGAAAACAGAAACACAGAGGCTGTAGCAATATCTGGGATTGAGTTAGCCAAAAGAAAACCGGATATTTCTATTTTCATCCAGTGATATCCGGTCAAACTGGTATGGAAATCCTATGCAATGGACGTAGAAAATCATAGTAAAAATGGTTCTGGAGAAAAGCAAAGTCTTTTCATTAGGCAAGTGCATAAAATGTCATCTATACAAACAGAAATATCATGTTTGTTTGCCACAGTTCCTCTGGCTTTCTCCCTGGAAAATAAGAATGTGTAGAGCTGGTTACTCCATGTGGAACCAATTAGTGATTACAAGCACAAAATGAAATGTTCCCTGATAAAAAACATTCAAACAATAAAGTGCATGGATAATATCCAGAAAACACAAATACAGAGGCTGTAGCCATACTGGGATTGAGTTAGCCAAAACAAAACAGGGTATTTCCGGTTTCATCCAGTTGTATCAGGTAAACTGGTGTGGAATTCAAATGCAATGGACGGAGAAAATCACAGTACAAATGGTTTTGGAGAAAAGCAAACTCTGTTCGTTAGCCAAGTGCATAAAATATCATCGATACATACAGATATATCATGTTTCTTTGCCACAATACCTCTAGCTTTCCACCTAGAAAATACGAATGTGTAGAGCTGGTGTCTGCATGTGGAACCAATTAGTGTGTCCAAGATCAAAATTGACTGTTCCCTGGTAAAAAACATTCAAAACAATAAAGTCCATTGATAATATCAGGAATACACAAACACAGAGGCTGTAGCAATATCTGGGATTGAGTTAGCCATAATAAAAGTGGATATTTCCCGTTACATCCAGTCATATCCGGACAAGGTGGTGTGTTATTCGTAAGAAATGGACCGAGAAAATCACAGTAAAAATGGTTTTGGAGAATTGCAAAGTCTTTTCGTTAGGCAAGTGCATAAAATGTCATCTATACAAACAGAAATATCATGTTTGTTTGCCACAGTTCCTCTAGCTTTCTCCCTATAAATTACGAATATGTTCAGCTGGTGTCTCCATTTGGAACCAGTTACTGTATCCAAGCTCAAAATAAAATGTTCCCTGATAAAAAAAAATTCAAAAAAATAAAGTCCTTTGATAATATTCAGAAAACACAAACACAGAGGCTTTCACAATATTTCGCATGGAGTTAGGCAAAACACAACCAGATATTTCTGTTTTCATCCAGTCGTATCCGGACAAAATGGTGTGGAATTCGTATGCAATGAACCAAAAAATCACAGTAAAAATGGTTCTGGAGAAAAGCAAAGTCTTTTCGTTAGGCAAGTGCATAAAATGTCATCTATACAAACAGAAATATCATGTTTCTTTGCTGCAGTTCCTTTAGCTCTCTCCCTGGAAAATACGAATGTGTAGATCTGGTGTCTCCATGTGGAACAACTTAGTGATTTCACGCAAAAAATTAAATGTTCCCTGATAAAAAGCATTCAAAACAATAAAGTCCGTGGATAATATCAGGATTACACAAACACAGAGGCTGTAGGAATATCTGCGATTGGGTTAGCGAAAACACAACCGGATATTTCCGGTTTCATCCAGTCATATCCGGTAAACTGGTGTGGAATTCGTATGCAATGGACCGAGAAAATCACAGTACAAATGGTTTTGGAGAAAAGCAAAGTCTTTTTGTTAGGTAAGTTCATAAAACGTCATCTATTAAAAGAGAAATATCATATTTGTTTACCGCAGTTCCTCTAGATTTCTCACTAGAAAATACGAATGTGTAGAGCTGGTGTCTCCATGTGGAACCAAGTAGTGTTTCCAAGATCAAAATTAAATGTTCCCTGATAAAAAAACATTCAAAACAATGAAGTCCGTTGATAATATTTGGAATACAGAAACACAGAGGCTGTTGCTATATCTGGGATTGAGTTAGCCAAAATAAAACCAGATATTTCCGGTTTCAACCAGTCATATCCGGAAAACTTGGTGTGGAATTCGTATGTAATGGACCGAGAAAATCACAGTAAAAATGGTTTTTGAATATAGCAAAGTCTTTTCGTTAGGCAAGTGCATAAAATGTCATCTAGACAAAGAGAAATATCATGTTCGTTTGCACCATTTCCCCTAGTTTTCTCTCTAGAAAATACGAATGTGTAGAGCTGGAGTCTCCATGTGGAAACAATTAGTGTTTCCAAGAACAAAATTAAATGCTCCCTGATAAAAACATTCAAAAAATTAGTCCATCGATAATATGCAGAAAACACAAACACAGATGTTTTCACAATATTCGGATTGAGTTAGCGAAAACACAGCCAGATATTTCTGGTTACATCCAGTCATGTCTGGACAAAGTGGTGTGGAATTTGTATGTAATGGACCGAGAAAATCACAGTAAAAATGGTTTTGGAGAAAAGCAAAGTGTTTTCATTAGGCAAGTGCATAAAATGTCATCTATAGAAATAGAAATATCATGTTTGTTTGTCGCTGTTCCTCTAGCTTTCTCCCTAGAAAATACGAATGTGTAGGGCTGGTTACCCCATGATGAACCAATTAGTGTTTCAACGGTACAAAATTAAATGTTCCCTGATGAAAACATTCAAAAAAATAAAGTCCCTCGATAATATCTAGAAAATACAAACACAGAAGCGGTAAAAATATCTGGGATTGAGTTAGCCAAAAAAAAAACGGGTATTTCCGGTTTCATCCAGTCATATCCGGACAAACTAGTGTGGAATTCGTGTGCAATGGACCGAGAAAATCACAGCAAAAATGGTTTTGGAGAAAAGCAAAGTCTTTTCATTAGGCACGTACATAAAATGTCATCTATACAAACAGAAATATCATGTTTGTTTGCCGCAGGTCCTCTAGGTTTCTCAATAGAAAATACGAATGTGTAGAGCTGGTATCGCCATGTGGAACCAATTAGTGTTTCCAAGCACAAAATTAAATGTCCCCTGATAAAAAACATTCAAAATAATAAAGTCTGTGGATAATATCAGGAATACACAAACACAGAGGCTTTCACAATATTTCGGATTGAGTTAGCCAAAACACAACCAGATATTTCTGGTTTCATCCAGTCATATCCGGAGAAAGTGGTGTGGAATTCGTATGCAATGGACCTAGAAAATCACAGTACAAGTGGTTTTGGGGAAAACCAAAGTCTTTCGTTAGGCAAGTGCATAAAATGTCATCTATACAAACAGAAGTATCATGTTTGTTTGCCGCTGTTCCTCTAGCTTTCTCCCTAGAAAATAGAACATGTAGAGCTGGTGTCTCCATGTGGAACCAATTACTGCATCCAAGCTCAAATAAAATGTTCCCCGATAAAAAACATTAAATCAATAACGACTGTGGATAATATCCATAAAAAACAAACATAGAGGCTGTAGCAATATCTGGGATTGAGTTAGCAAAAACACAACCAGATATTTCCGGGTTCATCCAGATATATCCGGACAAACTGGTGTGGAATTCGTATGCAATGGACTGAGAAAAACACAGTAAATGTGGTTTTGGGGAAAAGCAAAGTCTTTTTGTTAGGCAAGTGCATAAAATGTCATGTATAGGATCATAAATATCATGTTTGTTTGCCGCAGTTGCTGTAGCTTTCCCCCTAGAAAATACGAATGTGTAGAGCTGTTGTTCCCATTATGAAACAATTAGTGTTTTAACGGTACAAAATTAAATGTTCCCTGATTAAAACATTGAAAACAATAAGTCCATCGTTAATATCCAAAAAAGACAAACACAGAGGATGTAGCAATATTTCTGATTCAGTTAGCCAAAACACAACCAGATGTTACAATTTTACCCAGTCATATCCGGACAAACTGGTGTGGAATTCGTATGCAATGGATCGAGAAAATCACAGTACAAAAGGTTTTGGAGAAAAGCAAAGTCTTTTAGTTAGGCAAGTGCATAAAATGTCATCTATACAAACAGAAATATCATGGTTGTTTGCCGCAGTTACTCTAGCTTTCTCCCTAGAAAATACAAATGTGTAGAGCTGGTGTTCCCAATTGGAACAAATTAGTGTTTTGCAGCACAAAATTAAATGATCCCTGAAAAAAAATTCAAAAAAATAATGTCCTTGGATAATATCAGGAATACACAAACACAGAGGCAGTAGCAATATTTTTGATTGAGTTAGCCAAAACACAACAAGGTATTTCTGGTTTCATCCAGTCATATCCAGACAAAGTGGTGTGGAATTCGAATGCAATGGAACGAGAAAATCACAGTAAAAATGGTTTTGGAGAAAAGCAAAGTCTTTTTGTTAGCAAGTGCATAAAATGTCATCTATACAAACAGAAATATCATGTTTGTTTGCTGCATTTCCTCTAGAATTCTCCGCAGAAAATACAAACATTTAGGGCTGGTGTCTCAGTGGAACCAATTAGTGTTTCCAAGAACAATATTAAATGACCCCTGAAAAAAAATTCAAAAAAATAAAGTCTGTGAATAATGTCAGGAATACACAAAAACATATGCTGTAGCCATATTTCGGATTGAGTTAGCCAAAACACAACCAGATATTTCTGGTTTCCTCCAGTCATATGCGGACAAAGTGGTGTGGGATTCGTATGCAATGGACTGAGAAAATCACAGTACAAGTGGTTTTGGGGAAAACCAAAGTCTTTTCGTTAGGCAAGTGCATAAAATGTCATCTATAGAAACAGAAATATCATGATTCTTTGCCGCAGTTCCTCTAGCTTTCTACCTAGAAAATATGAATGTGTAGAGCTGGTGTCTCCATGTGGAAACTATTAGTGTTTGCAGCACCAAATAAAATGTTATCCGATAAAAAACATTCAAAACAATAAAGTCTGTGGATAATAACAGGAATATTCAAACACAGATGCGGTAACAATATCTGGGATTGAGTTAGCCAAAACAAAACCGGATATTTCCATATTTCATACGGTCATATCTAGACAAACTGGTGTGGAATTCCTATGCAATGGACCGAGAAAATCACTGGTGTTCCCATTATGAACCAATTCGTGTTTCAATGGTACAAAATTAAATTTTCCCTGATAAAAACATTCAAAACAATAAGTCCCTCAATAATATCCAAAATACACAAACATAGAGGCTTTCACAATATTTCGGATTAAGTTAGCCAAAACACAACCGGATATTCCCAGTTTCATCCAGTCATATCCAGACAAACTGGTGTGGAATTCGTATGCAATGGACTGAGAAAATCACAGTAAAATGGTTTTGGAGAAAAGCAAGGTATTTTCGTTAGGCAAGCACATAAAATGTCATCTATACAAACGGAAATATCATGTTTGTTTACCACAGTTCCTCTAGTTTTCTCCCTAGAAAATATGAATGTGTAGAGCTTGTGTCTCCATGTGTAACCAATTAGGGTTTTCAAGAACAAAATTAAATGTTCCCTGAACACAAACATTCAAAACAATAAAGTCTGTGGATAATATCAGCAAAATACAAACACAGAGTCTGTAGCAATATCTGGGATTGAGTGAATCAAAACACAACTGGATATTTCTGGTTTCATCCAGTCATATCCACACAAAGTTTTTCGGAATTTCTATGCAATGGACCGAGAAAATCACAGTAAAAATGGTTTTGGAGAAAAGCAAAGTCTTTTCGCTGGGCAAGTGCATAAAATGTCATCTAGACAAACAGAAATATCATGTTTGTTTGCCACAGTTCCTCTAGCTTTCTCCCTAGAAAATACGAATGTGTAGAGCTGGTGTCGCCATGATGAACCAATTAGTGTTTCAACAGTACAAAATTAAATGTTCCCTGATAAAAACATACAAAACAATAAAGTCCCTCGATAGTATCCAGAAAACACTAACAAAGAGGCTGTAGCAATATCTGGGATTGAGTTAGCCAAAATAGAACCACATATTTCTGATTACATCCTGTAATATTCGGACAAAGTGGTTTGGAATTCGTATGCAATGGACTGAAAAAATCACAGTACAAATGGTTTTGGGGAAAAGCAAAATCTTTTCGTTAGGCAAGTGCATAAAATGTCATCTAGAGAAACAGAAATATCATGTTTCTTTGCTGCAGTTCCTCTAGCTTTCTCCCTAGAAAATACGAATGTGTAGAGCTGGAGTCTCCATGTGGAAACAATTAGTGTTTCCAAGAACAAAATTAAATGTTCCCTGATAAAAACATTCACAAAAATTAGTCCATCGATAATATCCAGAAAACACAAACACAGAGGTTTTCACAATATTTCGGATTGAGTTAGCGAAAACACAACCAGATATTTCTGGTTACATCCAGTCATGTCTGGACAAAGTGGTGTGGAATTTGTATGCAATGGACCGAGAAAATCACAGTAAAATGGTTATGGAGAAAAGCAAAGTGTTTTCGTTAGGCAAGTGCATAAAATGTCATCTATAGAAATAGAAATATCATGTTTGTTTGCCGCAGTTCCTCTAGCTTTCTCCCTAGAAAATATGAATGTGCAGAGCTGGTGTCTCCATGTGGAACCAATTAGTGTTTCTGCGGTACAACATGAAATTTTCCCTGATAAAAATATTGAAAACAATAAAGTCCCTCAATAATATCCAGAAAACACAAACACAGAGGCTGTAGCAATATTTTGGATTGAGTTAGCCAAATTACAACCGAATATTTCTGGTTTCATCCAGTCATATCCGGAAAAAGTGGTTTGGAATTCATATGCAGTCGACCCAGAAAAGCAAAAGAAAAATGGTTTTGGAGAAAAGCAAAGTCTATACGCTAGGCAAGTGCATAAAATGTCATGTATACAAACAGAAATATCATGTTTGTTTGTCGCAGTTGCTCTAGCTTTCTCCCTAGAAAATAAGAATGTGTAGAGATGGTGTCTCCATGTGGAACCAATTAGTGTTTCTACGGTACAAAATTAAATGTTCCATGATAAAAACATTCAAAACAATAAAGTCTGTAGATAATATCAGGAATACACAAAACAGAGGCTGTAGCAATATCTGGGATTGAGTTAGCCAAAACAAAATCGGATATTTCTGGATTCATCCGGTCATATCCGGACAAACTGGTGTGGAATTCATATTCAATGGACTGAGAAAATCACAGTACAAATGGTTTTGGAGAAAATCAACGTATTTTCTTTAGGCAAGCACATAAAATGTCATCTCTAGAAACAGAAATACCATGTTTGTTTGCCCCAGTAATTCTAGCTTTCTTCCTAGAAAATACGAATGTGTAGAGCAGGTGTCTCCATGTGGAACCAGTTAGTGTATCCAAGTACAAAATTAAATGTTCCTTGAAAAAAAAAACATTCAAGAAATATAGTTTGTGGATAAAATCAGGAATACACAAACACAGAATCAGTAGCAATATCTGGGATTGAGTTAGCCAAAACAAAACCAGATATTTCCGGTTTTATCCAGTCATATCCGGAAAAAGTCGTTTGGAATTTGTATGCAATGGAAGGAGAAAATCACAGTACAAATGGTTTTGGAGAAAAGCAAAGTCTTTTCGTTAGGCAAGTGTATAAAATGTCATCTATACAAACAGAAATATCATGTTTGTTTGCCACAGTTCCTCTAGCTTTCTCCCTAGCAAATACGAATGTTTAGAGCTGGTGTCCCCATGATGAACCAATTAGTGTTTATAAGATACATAATTAAATGTACCCTGATAAGAACATTCAAAACAATTAGTCCCTCAAATATATCCAGAAAACACAAACACAGAGGCTGTAGCAATATTTCGGATTGAGTTAGCCAAAACACAACCGGATATTTCTGGTTTCATCCAGTCATATCTGGAGAAAGTGGTTTGGAATTCGTATGCAATGCACCGAGAAAATCTCAGTAAAAGTGCTTTTGGAGAAAAGCAACGTCTTTTCGTTAGGCAAGTGTATAAAATGTCATCTATACAAACAGAAATATCAGGTTTGTTTTCCGCAGTTTCTCTAGCTTTCTTCCTAGAAAATACGAATGTTTATAGTTGGTGTCTCCATGTTGAACCAATTAATGTTTCCAAGCACAAAATTAAATGTTCCCTGATAAAAAACCTTCAAAACAATAAATTCCGTGGATAATATCAGGAATACACAAACATAGAGGCTGTAGCAATATCTGGGATTGAATTAATCAAAACACAAGCAGATATTTCTGGTTTCGTCCTGTCATTTCCGTACAAATTGGTGTGGAATTCGTATGCAATTGATGGAAAAAAATCACAGTAAAAATGACTTTGGAGAAAAGCAAAGTCTTTTCGTTAGGCAAGTGCATAAAATGACATCTATACAAACAGAAACATCATGATTGTTTGCCGCAATTCCTCTAGCTTTCTCCCAAGAAAATACGAATCTGTAGAGCTGGTGTTCATATTATGAAACAATTAGTGTTTCAATGGTTCAAAATTAAATGTTCCCTGATAAAAGACATTCAAAACAATAAAGTATGTTGATAACATCGAGAAAACACAAACATAGAGGCTGTAGCAATATCAGGGATTGAGCTAGACAAAACACATCCAGATATTTCTGGTTTCATCCAGTCATATCTGGACAACTGGTGTGGAATTCATATGCAATGGACCGAGAATATCACTGTAAATATGGTTTTGGAGAAAAGCAAAGTCTTTTTGTTAGACAAGTGCATAAAATGTCATCAATAGAAACAGAAATATCATGTTTGTTTGCCGCAGTTCCTCTAGCTTTCTCCGTATAAAATACGAATATGTAGAGCTGGAGTCTCCATGTGTAACCATTACTGTATCCAAGCTGAAAATAAAATGTTCCCCGATAAAAATCATTCAAAACAATAAAGTCTGTGGATAATATCCAGAAAAAACAAACACAGAGGCTGCAGCAATATCTGGGATTGAGTTAGCAAAAAAAAAAAAAAAACCGGATATTTCCGGTTTCATCCAGTCATATCCGTACAAACTGGTGTGGAATTCATATGCAATGGACCAAGAAAATCACAGTACAAATGGTTTTGGAGAAAAGCAAAGTCCTTTTGTTAGGCAAGTGCATAAAATGTCATCCATACAAACAGCAATATCATGTTTGTTTGCCGCAGTTCCCATCGCTATCTCCCTAGAAAATACGAATGTGTAGTGCTGGTGTCCCCATGTGGAACCAATTAGTGTTTCCAAGCACAAAATTAAATGTTCCTTGATAAAAAACATTCAGAACAATAAAGTCCGTGGATAATATCAGGAATACGCAAACACAGAGTCTGTAGCAATATCTGGGATTGCGTTAGCCAAAACACAACCAGATATTTCTCGTTTCATCCAGTCATATCCGGACAAAGCGGTGGGGTATTCGTATGCAATGGACCGAGAAAATCACAGTAAAAATTGTTTTGGAGAATTGTAAGGATTTTCGTTAGGCAAATGCATAAAATGTCATCTACACAATCAGAAATATCATGTTTGTTTGCCGCAATTCCTATAGGTTTCTCCGTAGAAATTACCAATGTAATTACTGACGCCATGAACAAGAGTGTCAAATTGTTAAGGCAGCAACAGGAGTCACTGTGTACTTACATCCCATGTGGGATCTGTCCTTAATGTGTTGTCTAATGTGCAGTGATGCTATAACTAGTACTGAAACAGTATTTTTACACTTTGTGTTTCTGCATGGGTATAAACTGATGAGATCTTTACTAATTATATACTGAATCAATCTTCTGTATATAAAGATAACTGGAAATGAAAAAAAAAAACTGGTGTTAAATTGCAGATGGCATAGAAAATTAATTAATATTTAAAAAAATATTATGTAGGATCTCTGCCTTTAATGTGCTGTACACTCTTATTTAATGCTATAACTAGTACTCCAACAGTATTTTTTTTTCACTTTGTGTTGCTATATGGGGGCAAACTGTTGAAATCGTTACCTAATTTATACTAAAATGATCTTTTGTATATAAAGAGAATTGAAAATGAATCATGATGTGATTGGAATGGGAGAGGGAGCGGAAAAGGGGAGGGTTGTGGGTGGGAGGGAAGTTTTGGGAGAGTGTTTTCGTTAGGCAAGGGCATAAAATGTCATCTATACAAACAGAAATATCATGTTCGTTTTCCGCAGGTATTCCTGCTTTCTCCCTAGAAAATAAGAATGTGTAGAGCTGGTGTTTCCATGTGCAACCATTTACTGTATCCAAGCTGAAAATAAAATGTTCCCTGATAAAAAAACATTCAAAACAATGAAATCCATCGATAATATCCAAAAAAAGTAACACAGAGCCTTTCAAATTATTTCGGATTGAGTTAGCCGAAACAAAACCGGATATTTCTGGTTTCATCCAGTCATATCTGGACAAAGTGTTTTAGAATTCATATGCAATGGACCGAGAAAATCACAGTAAGAATGGTTTTGGAGAAAAGCAAAGTCTTTTCGTTAGGCAAGTGTATAAAATGTCATCTATACAAACAGAAATATCATGTTTGTTTGCCACAGTTCCTCTAGCTTTCTCCCTAGCAAATACGAATGTTTAGAGCTGGTGTCCCCATGATGAACCAATTAGTGTTTATAAGATACATAATTAAATGTACCCTGATAAGAACATTCAAAACAATTAGTCCCTCAAATATATCCAGAAAACACAAACACAGAGGCTGTAGCAATATTTCGGATTGAGTTAGCCAAAACACAACCGGATATTTCTGGTTTCATCCAGTCATATCTGGAGAAAGTGGTTTGGAATTCGTATGCAATGCACCGAGAAAATCTCAGTAAAAGTGCTTTTGGAGAAAAGCAACGTCTTTTCGTTAGGCAAGTGTATAAAATGTCATCTATACAAACAGAAATATCAGGTTTGTTTTCCGCAGTTTCTCTAGCTTTCTTCCTAGAAAATACGAATGTTTATAGTTGGTGTCTCCATGTTGAACCAATTAATGTTTCCAAGCACAAAATTAAATGTTCCCTGATAAAAAACCTTCAAAACAATAAATTCCGTGGATAATATCAGGAATACACAAACATAGAGGCTGTAGCAATATCTGGGATTGAATTAATCAAAACACAAGCAGATATTTCTGGTTTCGTCCTGTCATTTCCGTACAAATTGGTGTGGAATTCGTATGCAATTGATGGAAAAAAATCACAGTAAAAATGACTTTGGAGAAAAGCAAAGTCTTTTCGTTAGGCAAGTGCATAAAATGACATCTATACAAACAGAAACATCATGATTGTTTGCCGCAATTCCTCTAGCTTTCTCCCAAGAAAATACGAATCTGTAGAGCTGGTGTTCATATTATGAAACAATTAGTGTTTCAATGGTTCAAAATTAAATGTTCCCTGATAAAAGACATTCAAAACAATAAAGTATGTTGATAACATCGAGAAAACACAAACATAGAGGCTGTAGCAATATCAGGGATTGAGCTAGACAAAACACATCCAGATATTTCTGGTTTCATCCAGTCATATCTGGACAACTGGTGTGGAATTCATATGCAATGGACCGAGAATATCACTGTAAATATGGTTTTGGAGAAAAGCAAAGTCTTTTTGTTAGACAAGTGCATAAAATGTCATCGATAGAAACAGAAATATCATGTTTGTTTGCCGCAGTTCCTCTAGCTTTCTCCGTATAAAATACGAATATGTAGAGCTGGAGTCTCCATGTGTAACCATTACTGTATCCAAGCTGAAAATAAAATGTTCCCCGATAAAAATCATTCAAAACAATAAAGTCTGTGGATAATATCCAGAAAAAACAAACACAGAGGCTGCAGCAATATCTGGGATTGAGTTAGCAAAAAAAAAAAAAACCGGATATTTCCGGTTTCATCCAGTCATATCCGTACAAACTGGTGTGGAATTCATATGCAATGGACCAAGAAAATCACAGTACAAATGGTTTTGGAGAAAAGCAAAGTCCTTTTGTTAGGCAAGTGCATAAAATGTCATCCATACAAACAGCAATATCATGTTTGTTTGCCGCAGTTCCCATCGCTATCTCCCTAGAAAATACGAATGTGTAGTGCTGGTGTCCCCATGTGGAACCAATTAGTGTTTCCAAGCACAAAATTAAATGTTCCTTGATAAAAAACATTCAGAACAATAAAGTCCGTGGATAATATCAGGAATACGCAAACACAGAGTCTGTAGCAATATCTGGGATTGCGTTAGCCAAAACACAACCAGATATTTCTCGTTTCATCCAGTCATATCCGGACAAAGCGGTGGGGTATTCGTATGCAATGGACCGAGAAAATCACAGTAAAAATTGTTTTGGAGAATTGCAAGGATTTTTGTTAGGCAAATGCATAAAATGTCATCTACACAATCAGAAATATCATGTTTGTTTGCCGCAATTCCTATAGGTTTCTCCGTAGAAATTACCAATGTAATTACTGACGCCATGAACAAGAGTGTCAAATTGTTAAGGCAGCAACAGGAGTCACTGTGTACTTACATCCCATGTGGGATCTGTCCTTAATGTGTTGTCTAATGTGCAGTGATGCTATAACTAGTACTGAAACAGTATTTTTACACTTTGTGTTTCTGCATGGGTACAAACTGATGAGATCTTTACTAATTATATACTGAATCAATCTTCTGTATATAAAGATAACTGGAAATGAAAAAAAAACTGGTGTTAAATTGCAGATGGCATAGAAAATTAATTAATATTTAAAAAAATATTATGTAGGATCTCTGCCTTTAATGTGCTGTACACTCTTATTTAATGCTATAACTAGTACTCCAACAGTATTTTTTTTTCACTTTGTGTTGCTATATGGGGGCAAACTGTTGAAATTGTTACCTAATTTATACTAAAATGATCTTTTGTATATAAAGAGAATTGAAAATGAATCATGATGTGATTGGAATGGGAGAGGGAGCGGAAAAGGGGAGGGTTGTGGGTGGGAGGGAAGTTTTGGGAGAGTGTTTTCGTTAGGCAAGGGCATAAAATGTCATCTATACAAACAGAAATATCATGTTCGTTTTCCGCAGGTATTCCTGCTTTCTCCCTAGAAAATAAGAATGTGTAGAGCTGGTGTTTCCATGTGCAACCATTTACTGTATCCAAGCTGAAAATAAAATGTTCCCTGATAAAAAAACATTCAAAACAATTAAATCCATCGATAATATCCAAAAAAAGTAACACAGAGCCTTTCAAATTATTTCGGATTGAGTTAGCCGAAACAAAACCGGATATTTCTGGTTTCATCCAGTCATATCTGGACAAAGTGTTTTAGAATTCGTATGCAATGGACCGAGAAAATCACAGTAAGAATGGTTTTGGAGAAAAGCAAAGTCTTTTCGTTAGGCAAGTGTATAAAATGTCATCTATACAAACAGAAATATCATGTTTGTTTGCCACAGTTCCTCTAGCTTTCTCCCTAGCAAATACGAATGTTTAGAGCTGGTGTCCCCATGATGAACCAATTAGTGTTTATAAGATACATAATTAAATGTACCCTGATAAGAACATTCAAAACAATTAGTCCCTCAAATATATCCAGAAAACACAAACACAGAGGCTGTAGCAATATCTGGGATTGAGTTAGCCAAAACAAAACTGGATATTTCTGGTTTCATCCAGTCATATCCGGACAAATTGGTGTGGAATTCGTATGCAATGGGCTGAGAAGATCACTGTAAAAATGGTTTTGGAGAAAAGCAAATTCTTTTCATTAGGAAGTCCATAAAATGTCATCCATACAAACAGAAATATCATGTTTGTTTGCCGCAGTTCCTCTAGCTTTCTCCCTAGAAAATATGAATGTGCAGAGCTGGTGTCTCCATGTGGAACCAATTACTGTATTCAAGCTCAAAATTAATTGTTCCCCGATAAAAAACATTCAAAACAATAAAGTCCATGGATAATATCCAGGAAACACAAACACAGAGGCTGTAGCAATATCAGGGATTGAGTTAGCCAAAACACAACCAGATATTTTTGTTTTCATCAAGTCATATCCGGACAAACTGGTATGGAATTCATATGCAATGGACTGAGAAAATCACAGCAAAAATGGTTTTGGAGAAATGCATTCATTAAATTAGGCAAGTGCATAAAATGTCATCTATACAAACAGAAATAACATGTTTGTTTGCCGCAGTTCCTCCAGCTTTCTCCCTAGAAAATATGAATGTGTAGAGCTGGTGTTTCCATGAAGAAACAATTACTGTATCAAAGCACAAAATTAAATGTTCCCTGATTAAAAACATTCAAAACAATAAAGACCATCGATAATACCCAGAAATCGAAAACACAGAGTCTTTCACAATATTTCGGATTGAGTTAGCCAAAACACAACCGGATATTTCGGTTTACATCCAGTCATATCTGGAAAAACTGGTGTGGAATTCCTATGCAATGGACCGAGAAAACCACAGTAAAAATTGTTTTTGAGAACAGCAAAGTCTTTTCGTTAGGCAAGTGCATAAAATGTCATGTATAGAATCATAAATATCATGTTTGTTTGCCGCAGTTGCTCTAGCTTTCTCCCTAGAAAATACGAATGTGTAGAGCTGGAGTCTCCATGTGGAAACAATTAGTGTTTCACAGCACAGAATTAAATATTTCCTGATAAAAGACATTCAAAACAATAAAGTCTGTGGATAATATCTGGAATACACAAGCACAGAGGCGGTAACAATATCTGGGATTGAGTTAGCCAAAAAAATACCGGATTTTTCCGGTTTCATCCAGTCATATCCGGACAAAGTGGTGTGGAATTCGTATGCAATGCACCGAGAAAATCACAGTAAAATGGTTATGGAGAAAAGCAAAGTGTTTTCGTTAGGCAAGTGCATAAAATGTCACCTATACAAACAGAAATATCATGGGTGTTTGCCGCAGTTCCTCTAGATTTCTCCCTAGAAAATATGAATATGTAGAGCTGGTGTCTCCATGTGGAACCAATTAGTGTTTCCAAGTACAAAATTAAATGTTCCCTGAAAAAAAAAACATTCAAAAAAATAAAGTCTGTTAATAATATCAGGAATACACAAACACAGAGCCTGTAGCAATATTTCGGATTGAGTCAGCCATAACGAAACCAGATATTTCAGGTTTCATCCAGTCATATCCGGACAAACTGGTGTGGAATTTGTATGCAATGGACTGAGAAAATCACAGTAAAAATGGTATTGGAGAATAGCAAAGTCTTTTCTTTAGGCAAGTGCATAAAATGTCATCTAGACAAACAGAAATATCATGCTTGTTTGCCGCAGTTCTTCTAGCTTTCTCCATGGAAAATAGGAATGTGTAGAGCTGGTGTCTCCATTGGAACCAATTAGTGTTTCCAAGTACAAAAATAATGTTTCCTAAAAAAAAATCATTTGAAAAAATAAAGTCCGTGAATAATATCAGGGATACACAAACACAGAGGCTTTGGCGATATCTGGGATTGAGTTAGCCAAAACACGACCAGATATTTCTGGTTTCATCCAGTCATATCCGGAAAAACTCCTGTGGAATTCGTATGCAATGGACCGAGAAAATCACAGTAAAAATGGTTTTGGAGGAATGCAAAGTCTTTTCGTTAGGCGAGTGCTTCAAATGTCATCTACACAAACAGAAATATCATGTTTGTTTGCCACAGTTACTCTAGCTTTCTCCCTCGAAAATACAAATATGTAGAGGTGTTCTCTCCATGTGGAACCAATTACTGTATCCAAGCTGAAAATAAAATGTTCCCCGAGAAAAAATTTTCAAAACAATAAAGTCCGTGGATAATATCCGGAAAACACAAACACATATGCTTTCACAATATTTGGGATTAAGTTAGCCAAAACACAACCTGATATTTCTGTTTTCAACCAGTCACATCCGGACAAGGTGGTGTGGAATTCGTATGCAATGGACCGAGAAAACCACAGTAAAAATAGTTTTGGAGAAAAGCAAAGTCTTTTCATTAGGCAAGTACATAAAATGTCATCTATACAAAGAGAAATATTATCTTTGTTTGCCGCAGTTCCTCTAGCTTTCTCATAGAAAATACGAATGTGCAGAGCTGGTGTCCCCATGATGAACCAATTAGTGTTTCTATGGTACAAAATTAAATGTTCCCTGATAAAAACATTCAAAACAATAAAGTCCATGGATAATATGCGGAAAACACAAACACAGAGGCTTTCACAGTATTTCTGATTGAGTTAGCCAAAACAAAACAGGATATTTATGTTTTCTTCCAGTCATATCTGGAAAAACTGGTGTGGAATTCATATGCAACGGACCGAGAAAATCACAGTACAAATGGTTTTGGAGAAAAGCAAAGTCTTTACGTCAGGGAAGTGCAAAAAAGGTCATCTAGAGAAACAGAAATATCATATTTGCTTTCCGCAGTTCCTCTAGCTTTCTACCTAGGAAATAGGAATGTGTAGAGCTGGTGTCTCCATGTGGAACCAATTAGTGTTTCCAAGCACAAAATTAAATGTTCCCTGAAAAAAAAAAAACATTCAAAAAAATAAAGTCCGTGGATAATATCAGGAATAGACAAACACAGAGGCTCTAGCAATATTTCGGATTGAGTTAGCCAATACACAACCAGATATTTCCGGTTTCATCCTGTCATATCCGGAGAAACTGGTGTGGAATTTGTATACAATGGACCGAGAAAATCACAGTACAAATGATTTTGAAGAACAGCAAAGTCTTTTTGTTAGGCAAGTGCATAAAATGTCGTCTATACACCAGAAATATCATGTTTGTTTGCCGCAGTTCCTCTAGCTTTCTCCGTATAAAATACGAATGTGTAGAGCTGGTGTCTCCATGTGGAACCAATTAGTGTTTCCAATCACAAAATTAAATGTTCCCTGATAAAAAAAACATTCAAAACAATAAAGTCCGTGGATAATATCCAGGAAACACAAACACAGAGTCTGTAGCAATATCAGGGATTGAGTTAGCCAAAACAAAACCGGATATTTCCGGGTTCATCCAGTCATATCCGGACAAAGTGGTGTGGAATTCGTATGCAAAAGACCGAGAAAATCACAGTTAAAATGGTTTTGGAGAAAAGCAAAGTCTTTTCCTTAGGCAAGTGCATAAAATGTCATGTATACAAACAGAAATATCATGTTTGTTTTCCAAAGTTCCTCTAGTTTTCTCCCTAGAAAATACGAATGTGTAGAGCTGGTGTCTCCATGTGGATCCATTTACTGTGTCCAAGCAGAAAATAAAATGTTTTCCGATAAGAAACATTTAAAACAATGTCCATCTATAATATCCAGAATACACAAACACAGAGGCTGTAGCAATATCTGCTTTTGAGTAAGCCAAAAAAAAAAAACCGGTTGTTTCCGGTTTCATCCAGTCATATCTGGACAAACTTGTATGGAATTCATATGCAATGGACCGAGAAAATCACAGTAAAAATGGTTTTGGAGAAAAGCAAAGTCTTTTCGTTAGTCAAGTGTATAAAATGTCATCGATACAAAAAGAAATATCATGTTTCTTTGTGGCAGTTCCTCTAGCTTTCTCCCTAGAAAATACGAATGTGTAGAGCTGGTGTCTCCATGTGGAACCAATTTCTGTGTCAAATCCCCTGATAAAAACGTTCAAAACAATAAAGTCCATCAATAATATCCAGAAAACACAAACACAGAGGCTATCAAAATATTTCAGATTGTGTTAGCCAAAATAAAACCGGATATTTCTGGTTTCATCCAGTCATATCCGTACAAACTGGTCTGGAATAAGTATGCAATGGACCGAGAAAATCACAGTAAAAATGGTTTTGGAGAAAAGCAAAAGTCTTTTCATTAGGCTATGCATAAAATGTCATCTATACAAACAGAAATATCATGTTTGTTTGCCGCAGTTCCTCTAACTTTCTCCCTAGAAAATATGAATGTGTAGAGCTGGGGTCTCCATGTGGAACTAATTAGTGATTCCAAGCACAAAACTAAATGTTCCCTGATAAAAAACATTCAAAACAATAAAGTCCGTTGTTAATATCCAGAAAAAACAAAACAGAGGCCATAGCAATATCTGGGATTGAGTTAGAAAAACAAAACTAGATATTTCCGG
Organism: Lepus europaeus; assembly: GCF_033115175.1. Classification (NCBI taxonomy): domain Eukaryota; kingdom Metazoa; phylum Chordata; class Mammalia; order Lagomorpha; family Leporidae; genus Lepus; species Lepus europaeus. The sequence continues at coordinate 940,643 of NW_026909612.1, read as the reverse complement.
TTTCATCTAGTCATATCTGACAAACTGGTTTGGAATTCATCTGCAATGGAACAAGAAAATCACAGTGCAAATTGTTTTGGAGAAAAGCAAAATCTTTTTGTTAGGCAAGTGCATAAAATGTCATCGATACAAACAGAAATATCATGTTTGTTTGCCGCAGTTCCTCTAGCTTTCTCCATAGAAAATACAAATACGTAGAGCTGGTGTCTCCATGTGGAACCAATTGGTGTATCCAAGCTCAAAATAAAATGTTCTCCGATAAAAAACCTTCAAAACAATAAAGTCCGTGGATAATATCCAGGAAACACAAACACAGATGCTGTAGCAATATCAGGGATTGAGTTAGCCAAAACACAACCGGATATTTCCGGGTTCATCCAGTCATATCCGGACAAACTGATGTGGAATTCGTATGCAATGGACCGAGAATATCGCAGTACAAATGGTTTTGGAGAATAGCAGAGTCTTTTCTTTAGGCAAGTGTATAAATTGTCATCTATACAAACAGAAATATCATGTTTGTTTGCTACAGTTCCTCTAGTTTCTCCCTAGAAAATACGGATGTGTAGAGCTGGTGTATCCATGTGGAAACAATTAGTGTTTCGCAGGACAAATTAAATGTTCCCTGATAAAAAACATTCAAAACAATAAAGACCATTGATAATATCCAGAAATCGAAAACACAGAGGCTTTCACAATATTTTGGATTTAGTTAGCCAAAACACATCCGGTTATTTCTGTTTACATCCAGTCATATCTGGAAAAACTGGTGTGGAATTCCTATGCAATGGACCGAGAAAACCACAGTAAAAATTGTTTTGGAGTACAGCAAAGTCTTTTCGTTAGGCAAGTGCATAAAATGTCATCAATACAAACAGAAATATCATGTTTGTTTGCCGCAGTTCCTCTAGCTTTCTCCCTAGAAAATACAAATACGTAGAGCTGGTGTCTCCATGTGGAACCAATTAGTGTTTCCAATCACAAAATTAAATGTTCCCTGATAAAAAAACATTCAAAACAATAAAGTCCGTGGATAATATCCAGGAAACACAAACACAGAGTCTGTAGCAATATCAGGGATTGAGTTAGCCAAAACAAAACCGGATATTTCCGGGTTCATCCAGTCATATCCGGACAAACTGATGTGGAATTCGTATGCAAAAGACCGAGAAAATCACAGTTAAAATGGTTTTGGAGAAAAGCAAAGTCTTTTCCTTAGGCAAGTGCATAAAATGTCATCCATACAAACAGAAATATCATGTTTGTTTTCCAAAGTTCCTCTAGTTTTCTCCTTAGAAAATACGAATGTGTAGAGCTGGTGTCTACATGTGGAACCATTTACTGTGTCCAAGCAGAAAATAAAATGTTTTCCGATAAATAACATTCAAAACAATGTCCATCTATAATATCCAGAATACACAAACACAGAGGCATTAGCAATATCTGCTTTTGAGTAAGCCAAAACAAAACCGGTTGTTTCCGGTTTCATCCAGTCATATCTGGACAAAATGTATGGAATTCATATGCAATGGACCGAGAAAATCACAGTAAAAATGGTTTTGGAGAAAAGCAAAGTCTTTTCGTTAGTCAAGTGTATAAAATGTCATCGATACAAAAAGAAATATCATCTTTCTTTGTGGCAGTTCCTCTAGCTTTCTCCCTAGAAAATACGAATGTGTAGAGCTGGTGTCTCCATGTGGAACCAATTTCTGTGTCAAATCCCCTGATAAAAACGTTCAAAACAATAAAGTCCATCAATAATATCCAGAAAACACAAACACAGAGGCTTTCAAAATATTTCAGATTGTGTTAGCCAAAATAAAACCGGATATTTCTGGTTTCATCCAGTCATATCCGTACAAACTGGTATGGAATAAGTATGCAATGGACCGAGAAAATCACAGTAAAAATGGTTTTGGAGAAAAGCAAAAGTCTTTTCATTAGGCTATGCATAAAATGTCATCTATACAAACAGAAATATCATGTTTGTTTGCCGCAGTTCCTCTAACTTTCTCCCTAGAAAATACGAATGTGTAGAGCTGGTGTCTCCATGTGGAACTAATTAGTGATTCCAAGCACAAAACTAAATGTTCCCTGATAAAAAACATTCAAAACAATAAAGTCCGTTGTTAATATCCAGAAAAAAACAAAACAGAGGCCATAGCAATATCTGGGATTGAGTTAGAAAAACAAAACCAGATATTTCCGGTTTCATCTAGTCATATCTGACAAACTGGTGTGGACTTCATCTGCAATGGAACAAGAAAATCACAGTGCAAATTGTTTTGGAGAAAAGCAAAAACTTTTTGTTAGGCAAGTGCATAAAATGTCATGTATACAAACAGAAATATCATGTTTGTTTGCTGCAGTTCCTCTAGCTTTCTCCATAGAAAATACAAATACGTAGAGCTGGTGTCTCCATGTGGAACCAATTGGTGTATTCAAGCTCAAAATACAATGTTCTCCGATAAAAAACATTCAAAACAATAAAGTCCGTGGATAATATCCAGGAAACACAAACACAGATGCTGTAGCAATATCAGGGATTGAGTTAGCCAAAATAAAACGACAGCCTAGGATGGTTACTGGCGCCATAAACTAGAGTGTCAATTTGTTGGGTCAACAACAGGAGCCACTGTGCACTTGCTCCTCATGTGGGATCTCTGTCCTTAATGTGCTGTACATTGTGATTTAATGCTATAACTAGTACTCAAACAGTATGTTTCACTTTGTGTTTCTATGTGGGTGCAAACTGTTGAAATCTTTATACTAAATTGATCTTCTGTATATAAAGAGAATTGAAAATGAATCTTGATGCAAATGGAAGGGGAGAGGGAGCGGGAGGGGGGAGGGTTGCGGGTGGGAGGGAAGTTATTGGGGGGGGAAGCCATTGTAATCCATAAGCTGTACACTGGAAATTTATATTCATTAAATAAAAGTTAAAAAAAAAAGTGAAAAAAAAATAAAAAAAAATAAAACCGGATATTTCCGGGTTCATCCAGTCATATCCGGACAAACTGATGTGGAATTCGTATGCAATGGACCGAGAATATCGCAGTACAAATGGTTTTGGAGAATAGCAGAGTCTTTTCTTTAGGCAAGTGTATAAATTGTCATCTATACAAACAGAAATATCATGTTTGTTTGCTACAGTTCCTCTAGTTTCTCCCTAGAAAATACGGATGTGTAGAGCTGGTGTATCCATGTGGAAACAATTACTGTATCCAAGAACAAAATTAAATGTTCCCTGATAAAAAACATTCAAAACAATAAAGACCATCGATAATATCCAGAAATCGAAAACACAGAGGCTTTCACAATATTTCGGATTTAGTTAGCCAAAACACATCCGGTTATTTCTGTTTACATCCAGTCATATCTGGAAAAACTGGTGTGGAATTCCTATGCAATGGACCGAGAAAACCGCAGTAAAAATTGTTTTGGAGTACAGCAAAGTCTTTTCGTTAGGCAAGTGCATAAAATGTCATCAATACAAACAGAAATATCATGTTTGTTTGCTGCAGTTCCTCTAGCTTTCTCCCTAGAAAATACGAATGTTTAGAGCTGGTGTCTCCATGTTGAACCAATTAATGTTTCCAAGCAGAAAATTAAATGTTACCTGATAAAAAACCTTCAAAATAATAAAGCCCGTGGATATTATCAGGAATACACAAACAAAGAGGCTTTTACAATATTTCGGATTGAGTTATCCAAAACACAACTAGATATTTCTGGTTTCATCCAGTCATATGCGGAAAAGTGGTGTGGAATTCGCAAGCAATGGACAGAGATGATCACATTAAAAATGGTTTTGGAGAAAAGCAACATATTTTCTTTAGGCAAGTGCATAAAATGTCTCTATAAAAACAGAATTATCAGGTTTGTTTGCCGCAGTTCCTCTAGCTTTCTCCCTAGAAAATGCGAATGTGTAGAGCTGGTGTCTCCATGTGGAAACAATTAGTGTTTCGCAGGACAAATTAAATGTTCCCTGATAAAGACATTCAAAACAATAAAGTCTGTGGATAATATCAGGAATACACAAACACAGAGGCTGTAGCAATATCAGGGATTCAGTTAGCCAAAACACAACAGGATATTTCTGGTTTCATCCAGTCATATCCGGATAAAGTGGTGTGGAATTCGTATGCGGTGGACCGAGAAAATCACAGTACAAAGGGTTTTGGAGAAAAGCAAAGTCTTTTCATTAGGCAAGTAGATAAAATGTCATTGATACAAACATAAATATCATGTTTGCGCGGTTCCTCTAGCTTTCTCCCTAGAAAATACGAATGTGTAGAGCTGGTGTCCCCATGATGAACCAATTATTGTTTCTACAGTACAAAATTAAATGTTCCCTGATAAAAACATTCAAAACAATAAAGTCCATGGATAATATCCAGAAAACACAAACACAGAAGCTTTAACAGTATTTCGGATTGAGCTAGCCAAAACACAACCGGATATTTCTGGATTCATCCAGTCATATCCGGACAACTGGTGTGGAATTCGTATGCAATGGACCGAGAATATCACTGTAAATATGGTTTTGGAAAAAAGCAAAGTCTTTTTGTTAGGCAAGTGCATAAAATCTCATCGATACAAACAGAAATATCATGTTTGTTTGTCGCAGTTCCTCTAGCTTTCTCCCTATAAAATATGAATATGTAGAGCTGGTGTCTCCATGTGGAACCATTACTGTATCCAAGCTCAAAATAAAATGTTCCCCAATAAAAATCATTCAAAAACAATAAAGTCTGTGGATAATATCCAGAAAAAACAAACATAGAGGCTGCAGCAATATCTGGGGTTTTGTTAGCCAAAAAAAAACCAGATATTTCCGGTTTCATCCAGTCATATCCGGACAAACTGGTGTGGAATTCGTATGCAATGGACCAAGAAAATCACAGTACAAATGGTTTTGGAGAAAAGCAAAGTCTTTTCGTTAGGCAAGTGCATAAAATGTCATCCATACCAACAGAAATATCATGTTTGTTTGCCGCAGTTCCTCTAGCTTTCTCCTAGAAAATACGAATGTGTAGACGTGGTGTCTCCATGTGCAACCAATTAGTGTTTCCAAGCACAAAATTAAGTATTTTCATTAGGCAAGTGCATAAAATGTCATCTACACAATCAGAAATATCATGTTTGTTTGCCGCAATTCCTATAGGTTTCTCCGTAGAAATTACCAATGTAATTACTGACGCCATGAACAAGAGTGTCAAATTGTTAAGGCAGCAACAGGAGTCACTGTGTACTTACATTCCATGTGGGATCTGTCTTTAATGTGTTGTCTAATGTGCAGTGATGCTATAACTAGTACTGAAACAGTATTTTTAAACTTTGTGTTTCTGCATGGGTACAAATTGATGAGATCTTTACTAATTATATACTGAATCAATCTTCTGTATATAAAGATAATTGGAAATGAAAAAAAAAACCTGGTGTTAAATTGCAGATGGCATAGAAAATTAATTAATTTTTAAAAAAATATTATGTAGGATCTCTGCCTTTAATGTGCTGTACACTCTTATTTAATGCTATAACTAGCACTCCAACAATATTTTTTTTCACTTTGTGTTGCTATATGGGGGCAAACTGTTGAAATCGTTACCTAATTTATACTAAAAGGATCTTTTGTATATAAAGAGAATTGAAAATGAATCATGATGTTATTGGAATGGGAGAGGGAGCGGAAAAGGGGAGGGTTGTGGGTGGGAGGGAAGTTTTGGGAGAGGGAACCCATTATAACCTATGAGCTGTACTTTGGAAATTTATATTCATGAAAAAAATTTTAATAAAAAAAAGAAATTACGAATGTGTAGAGCTGGTGTCTCCATGTGGAAACAATTAGTGTTTCAATGGTACAAAATTAAATGTTCCCTGATAAAAAACATTCAAAACAATAAAGTCTGTGGATAATATCAGGAATACACAAACACAGAGGCTGTAGCAATATCTGGGATTGAGTTAGCCAAAACAAAACTGGATATTTCTGGTTTCCTGCAGTCATATCTGGACAAACTGGTGTGGAATTCGTGTGCAATGGACCGAGAAAGTCACAGTACAAATGGTTTTGGAGAAAAGCAAAGTCTTTTCATTAACCAAGTGCATAAAATGTCATCGATGCAAACAGAAATATCATGTTTGTTTGCCGCAGTTCCTCTAGCTTTCTCCCTAGAAAATACGAATATCTGGAGCTGGTGTCTCCATGTGGAACCAATTACTGTGTCCAAGCCCAAAATATAATGTTCCCCGATAAAAAGCATTCAAAACAATAAAGTCCGTTGATAATATCCAGAAAAAACAAACATAGAGGCTGTAGCAATATCTGGGATTGAGTTAGCCAAAACAAAATCGGATATTTCCGGTTTCATCAGGTCATATCTGGACAAAGTGGTGTGGAATTCGTATGCAATGGACCGAGAAAATCACAGTAAAAATGGTTTTGGAGAACAGCAAAGTCTTTTCGTTAGGCAAGTGCATAAAATGTCATCGATACAAACAGAAATATCATGTTTGCCGCAGTTCCTCCAGCTTTCTCCCTAGAAAATACGAATGTGTGGAGCTGGTGTCTCCATGTGGAAACAATTAGTGTTTCACAGCACAGAGTTAAATGTTACCTGATAAAGAACATTCAAAACAATAAAGTCTGTGGATAATATCAGGAATACACAAGCACAGAGGCGGTAACAATATCTGGGATTGAGTTAGCCAAAACATACCGGATATTTCCGGTTTCATCCAGTCATATCCGGAGAAAGTGGTGTGGAATTCGTATGCAATTGACTGAGAAAATCACAGTATAAATGGTATTGGAGAACAGCAAAGTCTTTTTGTTAGCCAAGTGCATATAATGTCACCTATACAAACAGAAATATCATGTTTGTTTGCCGCAGTTCCTCTAGATTTCTCCCTAGAAAATACGAATGTGTAGAGCTGGTGTCTCCATGTGGAACCAATTAGTGTTTCCAAGTACAAAATTAAATGTTCCCTGAAAAGAAAAAACATTCAAAAAAATAAAGTCCGTGGATAATATCAGGAATACACAAACACAGAGCCTGCAGCAATATTTCGGATTGAGTTAGCCAAAAGACAACTGCATATTTCCGGTTTCATGCAGTCATATCCGGACAGAGTGGTGTGGAATTCGTATGCAATGGACCAAGAAAATCACAGTACAAATGGTTTTGGAGAAAAGCAAAGTCTTTTCGTTAGGCAAGTGCATAAAATGTCATCTATACAAACAGAAATATCATGTTTGCTTGCCGCAGTTCCTCTAACTTTCTCCCTAGAAAATACGAATGTGTAGAGCTGGTGTATCCATGTGGAAACAATTAGTGTTTCAACAGTACAAAATTAAATGTTCCCTGATAATAAACATTGAAAACAATAAACTCTGTGGATAATATCAGGAATGAGGAAAAACAGAGGCTGTAGCAATATCTGGGATTGAGTTAGCCAAAACAAAACCGGATATATCTGCTTTCATCCAGTCATATCCGGACAAAGTGGTGTGGAATTCATATGCAATGGACCGAGAAAATCACAGTAAATATGGTTTTGGAGAAAAGCAAAGTCTTTTCGTTAGGGAAGTGCATAAAATTTCATCTATACAAACAGAAATATCATGTTTGTTTGCCGCAGTTCCTCTAGCTTTCTCCCTAGAAAATACGAATATGTAGAGCTGGGGTCTCCATGTGGAAACATTTACTGTATCCAAGCTCAAAATAAAATGTTCCTCGATAAAAATAATTCAAAACAATAAAGACTGTGGATAATATCCAGAAAACACAAACACAGAGGCTGTAGCAATATCTGGGATTCACTTAGCCAAAACAAAACCAGATATTTCCGGTTTCATCCATTCAAATCCGGACAAAGTGGTGTGGAATTCGTATGCAATGGACCGAGAAAACCACAGTAAAAATGGTTTTGGAGAAAAACAGAGTCTTTTCGTTAGGCAACTGCATAAAATGTCATCTATAAAACAGAAATATCACGTTTCTTTACCCCAGTTCCTCAAGCTTTCTCCCTAGAAAATGTGAATGTGTAGAGCTGGTGTCTCCATGTAGCAACAATTAGTGTTTCGCAGGAAAAATTTTAATGTTCCCTGATAAAAAACATTCAAAACCGCAAAGTCTGTGGATAATATCAGGAATACACAAACACAGAGGCTGTAGCAATATATGGTATTTAGTTAGCCAAAACAAAACCAGATATTTCCGGTTTCATCCATTAATATCCGCACAAACTGGTGAAGAATTCCTATGCAATGGACCAAGAAAAACACAGTATAAATGGTTTTGCAGAAAAGCAAAGTCTTTTCGTTAGCAAGTGCATAAAATGTCATCTATACAAGCAGAAATATCATGTTTTTTGCCACAGTTCCTCTAGCTTTCTCCCTAGAAAACACGAATTTGTAGAGCTGGTGTCTCCATGGTGAACCAATTAGTGTTTCAATCGTTCAAAACTAAATGTTCCCTGATAAAAACATTCAAAAGAATAATTCCATCGATAATATCCAGAAAACACAAACACAGAGGCTGTAGCAATATTTTGGATTGAGTTAGCTAAAATCCAACCAGATATTTCTGGTTTCATCCAGTCATATCTGGACAAAGTGGTGGTGTGGAATTCAAATGCAGTGGACTGAGTAAATCACAGTACAAATGGATTTGGAGAAAAGCAAAGTCTTTTCGTTGGGGAAGTGCATAAAATGTCATCTAGACAAACAGAAATGTCATGTTTTTTTGCCGCAGTTCCTCTAGCTTTCTCCCTAGAAATTACGAATGTGTAGAGCTGGTGTCTCCTTGTGGAACCAAGTAGTTTTTCCAAGAACTAAATTAAATGTTCCCTGAAAAAAAACAATCAGATCAATATATTCCATGGATAATATCAGGAATACACAAACACAGAGGTTGTCACAATATCTGGGTTTGAGTTAGCGAAAACAAAACGGGATATTTCCGGTTTCATCCTGTCATATCCAGACACACTGGTATGGAATTCGTATGCAATGGACCGAAATATTCACAAAAAATGGTTTTGGAGAAAAGCAAAGTCTTTTTCGTTAGGCAAGTGCATAAAGTGTCATCTATACAAACAGAAATATCATGTTTGTTTGCCACAGTTCCTCTAGGTTTCTCCTTGGAAAATACAAATGTGTAGAGCTGGTGTTCCCATTATGAAACAATTCGTGTTTCAATGGAACAAAATTAAATATTCCCTGATAAAAACATTCAAAACAATAAAGTCCATCGATAATATCCAGAAAACAGAAACACAGAGGATGTAGCAATAACTGGGATTGAGTTAGCCAAAACACAACCGGATATTTCTGGTTTCATCCAGTGATATCCGGACAAAATCATTTGGAATTCGTATGCAGTCGACCCAGAAAATCACAGTAAAAATGGTTTTGGAGAAAAGTAAAGTCTTTTAATTAGGCAAGTAGATAAAATCTCATCTATACAAACAGAAGTATCATGTTTGTTTGCGTAGTTCCTCTAGCTTTTATCCTAGAAAATACAAATATTTAGAGCTGGTTTCTTCATGTGGAAACAATTAGTGTTTCCAAGCACAAATTAAATGTTCCCTGATAAGAAAAACATTCAAAACAATAAAGTCCATGGATAATATCAGGAATACACAAACACAGAGGCTGTACCAATATCTGGGATTGAGTTAGCCAAAACAAAACCGGATATTTCCGGATTCATCCAGTCATATCTGGACAAACTGGTGTGGAATTCGTATGCAATGGAGCGAGAAAATCGAAGTAGAAATGGTTATGGAGAAAAACAGAAATATCATGTTTGTTTGTCACAGTTCCTCTAGCTTTCTCCCTAGAAAATACGAATGTGTAGAGCTGGTGTCACCATGATGAACCAATTCGTGTTTCTACGGTACATAATGAAATGTTCCCTGATAAAAACATTCAAAACAATAAAGTCCCGCGATAATAGATTTCTCCCTAGAAAATGTGAATGTGTAGAGCTGGTGTCTCCATGTGGAAACAAGTACTGTTTCGCAAGACAAATTAAATGTTCCCTTATAAAAGACATTCAAAACAATAAAGTCTGTGGATACACAAACACAGAGGCTGTAGCAATATCAGGGATTCAGTTAGCCAAAACACAACCGGATATTTCTGGTTTCATCCAGTCATATCCGGACAAACTGGTGTGGAATTCATATGCAATGCACTGAGAAAATCACAGTACAAATGGCTTTGGAGAAAAACAAAGTCTTTTTGTTAGGCAAGTGCATAAAATGTCATCTATACAAACAGAAATATCATGTTTGTTCCTCTAGCTTTCTCCCTAGAAAATACGAATATATTTGAGCTGGTGTCTCATGTGGAACCAATTACTGTATCCAAGCTCAAAATAAAATGTTCCCCGAAAAAAACATTCAAAACAATAAATCCATTGATAATATCCACAAAACACAACACAGAGGCTGTAGCAATATTTCGGATTGTGTTCGCCAAAACACAACCGGATGTTTCGGGTTCCATCCAGTCATATCCGGACAAAGTGGTTTGGAATTCGTATGAAGTGTACCGAGAAAATCACAGTAAAAATGGTTTTGGAGAAAAACAAAGTCTTTACGTTCGGCAAGTGCATAAATTGTCATCTATACAAACAGAAATATCATGTTTGTTTGCCGCAGTTCCTCCAGTTTCTCTATTGAAAATACGAATGTGTAGAGCTGTTGTATCCATGATGAACCAATTTGTGTTTCAACGGTACAAAATAAAATGTTCCCCGATAAAAAAACATTCAAAACAATAAATCCATCGATAATATCCACAAAACACAACACAGAGGCTGTAGCAATTCTTCGGAATGAGTTAGCAAAAACATAACCAGACATTTCTGGTTTCACCCAGTTATATCCAGACAAACTGGTGTGGAATTCATATGCAATGGACCGAGGAAATCACAGTAAAAATGGTTTTGGAGAAAAGCAAAGTCTTTTCGTGAGGCAAGTGCATAAAATGTCATCTATACAAACAGAAATATCATGTTTGTTTCTCACTGTTATTCTAGCTGTCTCCCTAGAAAATACGAATGTGTACAGCTGGTGTCTCCATGTGGAACCAGTTAGAGTTTGCAAGCACAAAATTAAATGTTCCCTGAAAAAAAACATTCAAAACCATAAAGTCCGTGGATAATATCAGGAATACACAAACACAGAGCCTGTAGCAATATCTGGGATTGAGTTAGCCAAAACACAACGAGATATTTCTGCTTTCATCCAGTCATATCCGGAGAAAGTGGTGTGGAATTCGTATGCAATGGACAGGGAAAATTACAGTAAAAATGGTTTTGGAGAAAAGTAAAGTCTTTTCGTTAGGCAAGTGCATAAAATGTCATCTAGATAAACAGAAATATCATGTTTATTTGCCCCAGGTCCTCTAGCTTTCTCCCTAGAAAATACGAATGTGTAGAGCTGGTAAATCCATGTGGAACCAATTAATGTATCAAAGCTCAAAATAAAATGTTCCCCGATAAAAAACATTCAGAACAATTAAGTCTGTGGTGAATATCCAGAAAAAACAAACAAAGAGTCTGTAGCAATATCTGGGATTGAGTTAGCCAGAACAAACCCGGATATTTCCGGTTTCATACAGTCATACCCGGAGAAACTGGTGTGGAATTCGTATGCAATGGACGGAGAAAATCACAGTAAAACTGGTTCTGCCGAAAAGCAAAGTCTTTTTGTTAGGCAAGTGCCTAAAATGTCATCTGTACTAGCAGAAATATGATGTTTGTTTGCCGCAGTTCCTCTAGCTTTCTCCCTAGAAAATACGAATGTGTAGAGCTGGTGTCCCAATGATGAAACAATTAGAGTTTCTACGGTACAAAATTAAATGTTCACTGATAAAAACATTCGAAACAATAAAGTTCATCAATAATATCCAGAAAACACAAACACAGAGGCTTTCATAGTATTTTGGATTGAGTTAGCCCAAGAACTACCGGATATGTCTGGTTTCATCCAGACATATCCGGACAAACTGGTGTGGAATTCATATGCAATGGACCGAGAAAATCACAGTACAAATGGTTTTGGAGAAAAGCAAAGTCTTTTCATTAGGCAAGTGCATAAAATGTCATCGATACAAACAGAAATATCATGTTTGTTTGCCGCAGTTCCTCTAGCTTTCTCCCTAGAAAATACGTATGTGTAGAGCTGGTGTCTCCATGTGGAACCAATTAGTGTTTCTACGGTAGAAAATTAAATGTTCCCTGACCAAACCATTCAAAATAATAAAGTCCATCAATAATATCCAGAAAACACAAACACAGAGGCTTTCACAGTATTTCGGGTTGAGCTAGCCAAAACACAACCGGATATTTCTGGTTTCATGCATTCATATCCGGACAAACTGCTGTGGAATTCGTATGCAATGGACTGAGAAAATCACAGCAAAAATGGTTTTGGAGAAAAGGAAAGTCTTTTCTTTAGGCAAGTGCATAAAATGTCATCGATACAAACAGAAATATCATGTTTGTTTGTCGCAGTTCCTCTAGCTTTCTCCCTAGAATATACGAATGTGTAGAGCTGGTATATCCATGTGGAACCAATTAATGTATCAAAGCTCAAAATAAAATGTTCCCCGATAAAAAACATTCAAAACAATTAAGTCTGTGGTGAATATCCAGAAAAAACAAACATAGAGTCTGTAGCAATAACTGGGATTCAGATAGCCAAAAAAAAAAAAAAAAAACAGATATATCCGGTATCATCCTGTCATATCTGGAAAAAGTGGTGTGGAATTCGTATGCAATGTACCGAGAAAATCACAGTAAATATGGTTTTGGAGAAAAGGAAAGTCTTTTCGTTAGGCAAGTGCATAAAATATCATCTATACAAACAGAAATATCATGTTCGTTTACCGCAGTTCCTCTAGCTTTCTCCCTAGAAAATATGAATGTGTAGAGCTGGTGTCCCCATGATGAACCAATTAGTGTTTCTACGGTACAAAAATAAATGTTCCCTGATAAAAACATTCAAAACAATAAGTACATCGATAATATCCAGAAAACAAAACACAGAGGCTGTAGCAATATCTGGGATTGAGTTAGCCAAAGCACAACCAGATATTTCTGCTTTCATCCAGTCATATCCGGACAAACTGGTGTCGAATTTGTATGCAATGGACCGAGAAAATCACAGTACAAATGGTTTTGGAGAACAGCAAAGTCTTTTCATTAGGCCAGTAGATAAAATATCATCGATACAAACAGAAACATCATGTTTGTTTTCCGCAGTTCCTCTACCTTTCTCCCTAGAAAATACAAATATGTAGAGCTGGTGTCTCCATGTGGAACCAATTAGGGTTTCCAAGCACAAAATTAAATGTTCCCTGAAACAAAACATCCAAAACAGTAAAGTCCGTGGATAATATCCAGAACACACAAACACAGAGGCTGTAGCAATATCTGGGATTGAGTTAGCTAAAAGAAAACCAGATATTTCTGGTTTCATCCAGTCATATCAGGGCAAACTGGAGTAGAATTGGTATGCAATGGTCCGCGAAAATCACAGTACAAATTGTTTTGGAGAAAAGAAAATCTTTTCGTTAGGCAACTTCATAAAATGTCATCTATACAAACAGAAATATCATGCTTGTTTGCCACAGTTTCTCTAGAATTCTCCGTACAAAATATGAATGTGTAGAGCTGGTGTCCCCATGATGAACCAATTTGTGTTTCTACGGTACAAATTAAATGTTCCCTGATAAAAAACATTCAAAACAATAAAGTCCATCGATAATATCCAGAAAACACAAACACAGGGGCTTTCACAATATTTCGGATTCAGTTAGCTGAAACACAACCCGATATTTCTGGTTTCATGCAGTCATATCCGGACAAAGTGATGTGGAATACATATGCAATGGACCGAGAAAATCACAGTATAAATGGTTTAGGAGAACAGCAAAGCCTTTTCATAAGACAATTTCATAAAATGTCATCTATACAAACAGAAATATCATGTTTGTTTGTCGCAATTCCTCTAGCTTTCTACCTAGAATATATGAATGTGTAGAGCTGGTGATTCCATGTGGAACCAATTAGTGTTTCTACGGTAGAAAATTAAATGTTCCTTGATAAAAAACCTTCAAAACAAAAAAGTCCGTGGATAATATCAGAAATACAGAAACACAGAGGCTGTAGTAATCTCTAGGATTGAGTTAGCCAAAATAAAACCGGATATTTCTGTTTTCATCCAGTTATATCCGGACAAACTGGTGTGGAATTTGTATGCAATGGACGGAGAAAATCACAGTAAAAATTGTTTTGGAGAAAAGCAAAGTCTTTTTGTTAGGCAAGTGCATAAAATGTCATCTATAAAAACAGAAATATCATGTTTGTTTGCCACAGTTCCTCTAGCTTTCTCTGTAGAAAATACGAATGTGTAGAGCTGGTGTCTCCTTGTGGAACCAATTAGTGTTTCCAAGCACAAAATTAAATGTTCCCTGAAAAAAAACATTCAAAAAAATAAAGTCCGTGGATAATATCAGGAATACACAAACTGTAGCAATATCTGGGATTGAGTTAGCCAAATCACAACCAGATATTTCTGGTTTTATCCAGTCATATCAGGACACTGGTGTGGAATTCGTATGCAATGGACCAAGAAAATCACAGTAAAAATGGTTTTGGAGAAAAGAAAAGTCTTTCATTAGGAAAGTGCATAAAATGTCATCTATAGAAACAGAAATATCATTTTCGTTAGGCAAGTGCATAAAATGTAATCTATACAAATATAAATATCATGTTTGTTTTCCGCAGTTCCCATTGCTTTCTCCCTAGAAAATATGAATGTGTGGAGCTGGTGTCCCCATGTGGAACAAATTAGTGTTTCTACGGTACCAAATTAAATGTTCCCTGATAAAAAACATTCAAAAAAACTAAAGTCCATCGGTAATATCCAGAAAACACAAACACAGAGACTGTAGCAATATCTGGGATTGTGTTAGCCAACATAAAACCGGATATTTCCGGTTTCATCCAGTCATATCCGGACAAACTGGTGTGTAATTCGTACGCAATGTTCCAAGAAAATCACAGTACAAATGGTTTTGGAGAAAAGCAAAGTCTTTAATTAGGAAAGTGCATAAAATGTCATCTATACAAACAGAAATATCATTTTTGTTTGCCACAGTTCCTCTAGCTTTCTCCCTAGAAAATACGAATGTGTAGAGCTGGTGTCCCCATGATGAACCAATTAGTGTTTCTACGGTACAAAAATAAATGCTCCCTGATAAAAACATTCAAAACAATAAGTCCATCGATAATATCCAGAAAACAAAACACAGAGGCTGTAGCAATATCTGGGATTAATTAACTAGAAGAGAACCGAATATTTCTGGCTTCAGACAGTCATAATCCAGAGAAACTGGTGTGGAATTCGTATGCAGTGGACCGAGAAAATCACAGTACATATGGTTTTGGAGAAAAGCAAAGTTTTTTCATTAGGTAGTGTATAAAATGTAATCTATACAAACAGAAATATCATGTTTGTTTGCCGCAGTTCCTCTAGCTTTCTCTGTAGAAAATACGAATGTGTAGAGCTGGTGTCTCCTTGTGGAACCAATTAGTGTTTCCAAGCACAAAATTAAATGTTCCCTGAAAAAAAAACATTCAAAAAAATAAAGTCCGTGGATAATATCAGGAATACACAAACTGTAGCAATATCTGGGATTGAGTTAGCCAAATCACAACCAGATATTTCTGGTTTTATCCAGTCATATCAGGACACTGGTGTGGAATTCGTATGCAATGGACCAAGAAAATCACAGTAAAAATGGTTTTGGAGAAAAGAAAAGTCTTTCATTAGGAAAGTGCATAAAATGTCATCTATAGAAACAGAAATATCATTTTCGTTAGGCAAGTGCATAAAATGTAATCTATACAAATATAAATATCATGTTTGTTTTCCGCAGTTCCCATTGCTTTCTCCCTAGAAAATATGAATGTGTGGAGCCGGTGTCCCCATGTGGAACAAATTAGTGTTTCTACGGTACCAAATTAAATGTTCCCTGATAAAAAACATTCAAAAAAACTAAAGTCCATCGATAATATCCAGAAAACACAAACACAGAGACTGTAGCAATATCTGGGATTGTGTTAGCCAACATAAAACCGGATATTTCCGGTTTCATCCAGTCATATCCGGACAAACTGGTGAGTAATTCGTACGCAATTTTCCAAGAAAATCACAGTACAAATGGTTTTGGAGAAAAGCAAAGTCTTTAATTAGGAAAGTGCATAAAGTGTCATCTATACAAACAGAAATATCATTTTTGTTTGCCACAGTTCCTCTAGCTTTCTCCCTAGAAAATACGAATGTGTAGAGCTGGTGTCCCCATGATGAACCAATTAGTGTTTCTACGGTACAAAAATAAATGCTCCCTGATAAAAACATTCAAAACAATAAGTCCATCGATAATATCCAGAAAACAAAACACAGAGGCTGTAGCAATATCTGGGATTAATTAACTAGAAGAGAACCGAATATTTCTGGCTTCAGACAGTCATAATCCAGAGAAACTGGTGTGGAATTCGTATGCAGTGGACCGAGAAAATCACAGTACATATGGTTTTGGAGAAAAGCAAAGTTTTTTCATTAGGTAGTGTATAAAATGTAATCTATACAAACAGAAATATCATGTTTGTTTGCCGCAGTTCCTCTAGCTTTCTGTGTAGAAAATTCGAATGTGTAGAGCTGGTGTCGCCATGATGAACCAATTAGTGTTTCTATGGTACAAAATTAAATGTTCCCTGATAAAAACATTCAATACAATAAAGTCCATCGATAATATCCAGAAAACACAAACACAGATGCTTTCACAATATTTCGGATTGAGTTACCCAAAACAAAACCGTATATTTCTGTTTCATCAGGTCTTATACGGACAAACTGGTGTGGAATTCATATGCAGTGGACCGAGAAAATCACAGTTAAAATGGTTTTGGAGAAAAGCAAAGTCTTTTCGTTAGGCAAGTGCATAAAATCTCAAAGATGCAAACAAAACTGTCAAGTTTGTTTGCTGCAGTTCCTCTAGATTTTTCCCTGGAAAATACGAATTTCTAGAGCTGGTTTCCCCATGATGAACGAATTAGTGTTTCAACGGTACAAAATTAAATGCTCCCTGATAAAAAGCATAAAAAACAATAAAGTCTGTGGATAGTATCAGGAATACACAAACACAGAGGCTGTAGCAATACTGGGATTCAGTTAGCCAACACATAACCGGATAATTCCAGTTTCATCCAGTCATTTCCGGACAAACTGGTGTGGAATTCGTATGCAGTGGACCGAGAAAATCACAGTAAAAATGGTTTTGGGGAAAAGCAAAGTCTTTTCGTTAGGCAAGTGCATAAAATGTCATCTAGACAAACAGAAATATCAGGTTTGTTTGCCGCAGTTCCTCTAGCATTCTCCCTAGAAAATACGAATGTGTAGAGCTGGTGTCTCCATGTGGAAACAATTAGTGTTTCAATGGTACAAAATTAAATGCTCCCTGATAAAAAGCATTCAAAACAATAAAGTCTGTGGATAATATCAGGAATACAAACACAGAGGCGATAACAATGTCTGGGATTGAGTTAGCCAAAACAAAACCGGATATTTCTGGTTTCATCCAGTCATATCCGGACAAACTGGTGTGGAATTCGTATGCAATGGACTGAGAAAATCACAGTAAAAATGGTTTTGGAGAAAAGCAAAGTCTTTTCGTTAGGCAAGTGCATAACATGTCATCGATACAAACAGAAATATCATGTTTGTTTGCCGCAGTTCCTCTAGCTTTCTCCCTAGAAAATACGAATGTGTAGAGCTGGTGTCTCCATGTGGAGCCAATTAGTGTTTCCAAGAACAAAATTAAATGTTTTCTGATAAAAGACATTCAAAACAATAAAGTCTGTGGATAATATCAGGAATACACAAACACAGAGTCTGTAGCAATATCTGGGATTCAGTTAGCCAACACATAACCGGATATTTCCGGTTTCATCCAGTCATGTCCGGACAAACTGGTGTGGAATTCGTATGCAGTGGACCGATAAAATCACAGCACAAATGGTTTTGGAGAAAAGCAAAGTCTTTTCGTTAGGCAAGTGCAGAAAATGTCATCTAGACAAACAGAAATATCATGTTTGTTTGCCGCAGTTCTTCTAGGTTTCACCCTGGAAAATATGAATGTGTAGAGCTGGTGTCCCAAGTGGAACCAATTAGTGTTTCCAAGAATAAAATTAAATGATCCCTGAAAAAAAAATTGAAAAATATAAAGTCCATGCATAATATCAGGAATACACGAACACAGAGTCTTTCACAATATTTCGGATTGAGTTAGCCAAAATACAGCCGGATATTTCTGGTTTTATCCAGTCATATAGAGAAAAAGTGGTGTGCAATTCGTATGCAATGGACCGAGAAAATCACAGTGAAAATGGTTTTAGAGAAAAGCAAACACTTTTCATTAGGAAAGTAGATAAAATGTCATCTATACAAACATAAATATCCTGCTTGTTTGTCACAGTTCCTCTAGCATTCTCCCTAGAAAATACAAATATGTAGAGCTGGTGTCTCCATGTGCAACCAATTAGTGTTTCCAAGCACAAAATTAAAAGTTCCCTGAAAAAAAAACATTGAAAAATATAAATCCATGCATAATATAAGGAATACACAAACACAGAGGCTTTCACAATATTTCGGATTGAGTTAGCCAAAACACAACCAGATATTTCTGATTTCATCCAGTCATATCCGGACAAACTGGTGTGGAATTCATATGCAATGGACCGAGAAAATCACACTAAAAATGGTTTTGGAGAAAAGCAAAGTCTTCCATTAGGCAAGTGCATTAAATATCATCTATACAAACAGAAATATCATGTTTGTTTGCCGCAGTTCCTCTAGCTTTCTCCCTAGAAAATACGAATGTGTAGAGCTGGTGTCCCGTGATGAACCAATTAGTGTTTCTACAGTAGAAAATTAAATGTTCCCTGATAAAAAACATTCAAAAAGATAAAGTCTGTGGATAATATCAGGAATACACAACACAGAGGCTGTAGCAATATCTAGGATTGAGTTATGCAAATAAAAAACCCAGATATTTCCGGTTTCATGCAGTTATATCTGGACAAACTGGTGTGGAATTCGTATGCAATGGACCGAGAAAATCACACTACAAATGGTTTTGGAGAAAAGCAAAGTCTTCCATTAGGCAAGTGCATAAAATGTCATCTATACAAACAGAAATACCATGTTTGTTTGCCGCAGTTATTCTAGGTTTGTCCCTGGAAAATACTATTGTGTAGAGCTGGTGTCTCCATGTGGAACCAATTAGTGTTTTCAAGCAAAAAATTAAATGTTCCCTGAAAAAAACATTGAAAAATATAAAGTCCATGCCTAATATAGGAATACGCAAACACAGAGGCTTTCACTATATTTTGGATTGAGTTAGCCAAAAAAAACCCGGATATTTCCGGTTTCATCCAGTCATATCCGGACAAAGTGGTGTGGAATTCATATGCAATGGACAGAGAAATTCACAGTACAAATGGTTTTGGAGAAAAGCAAATTCTTTTAGTTACGCAAGTGCCTAAAATGTCATCTATACAAACAGAAAAATCATGCTGGTTTGTCGCAGTTCCTGTAGCATTCTCCCTAGAAAATACAAATATGTAGAGCTGGTGCCTGCATGTGCAACTAATTAGTGTTTCCAAGCACGAAATTAAATGTTCCCTGATGAAAAACATTAAAAACAATGTAGTCCATGAATAATATCAGAAATACACAAACACAGAGGCTGTAGTATTATCTGGGATTGAGTTAGCCAAAAACAAACCGGATATTTCTGGTTTCATCCAGTCATATTCGGCCACCTGGTGTGGAATTCAATGCAATGGACCGAGAAATTCACAGTACAAATGATTTTGGAGAAAAGCATCCTATTTCGTGAGGCAATGCATAAAATGTAATCTATACAAACAGAAATATCATGTTTGTTTGCCGCAGTTCCTCTAGCTTTTTCCTTAGAAAATGTGAAAGTGTTGAGCTTGTCCCCATGTGGAACCAATTAGTGTTTCAATGGTACAAGTGTTCCCTGATAAAAATATACAAAACAATAAATTCCATCTACAATTTCCCAAAACACAAACACAGAGGCTTTCACAATATTTCGGATTGAGTTAGCCAAAACACAACCGGATATTTCTGCTTTCATCCAGTAATATCCGGACAAACTGGTGTGGAATTCGTATGCAATGGAATGAGAAAATCACAGTAAAATGGTTTTGGAGAAGAGCAAAGTTTTTACGTTAGGCAAGTGCATAAAATGTCATCGATACAAACAGAAATATCATGTTTGTTTGCCGCAGTTCCTGTAGCTTTCTCCCTAGAAAATACGAATGTGTGGAGCTGGTGTTCCCATGATGAACCAATTAGTGTTTCAACGGTACAAAATGAAATTTTCCCTGATAAAAATATTCAAAACAATAAAGTCCATCGATAATATTCAGAAAACACAAACACAGAGGCTGTAGAAATATTTCGGATTGAGTAATCCAAAAGACAACAGAATATTTCTGGTTTCAGCCAGTCATATCCGGACAAAGTGGTGTGGAATTCGTATGCAATGGACCGAGGAAATCGCAGTACAAATGGTTTTGGAGAAAAGCAAAGTCGTTTCGTTAGGCAATTGCATAACATGTCATCTATACAAACAGAAATATCATGTTTGTTTGCCGCAGTTCCTCTAGCTTTCTCCCTGGAAAATACGAAAGTGTAGAGCTGGTGTCTCCATGTGGAACCAATTAGTGTTTGCAAGCAAAAAATTAAATGCTCCCTGAAAAAAAACATTGAAAAATATAAAGTCCATGCATAATATCAGGAATACACAAACACAGAACCTGTAGCAATATTTCGGATTGAGTTAGCCAAAACACAACCAGATATTTCTGGTTTCATCCACTCATATCCGGAGAAAGTGGTGTGGAATTCGTATGCAATGATCCAAGAAAATCACAGTAAAACTGGTTTTGGAGAAAAGCAAAGTCGTTTCATTAGGCAAGTGCATAACATGTCATCGACACAAACAGAAATATCATGTTTGTTTGCCACAGTTCCTCTAGCTTTCTCCCTAGAAAATACAAATGTGTAGAGCTGGAGTCTCCATGTGGAAACAATTAGGGTTTCACAGCACAAAATTAAATGCTCCCTGATAAAGAACATTCAAAACAATAAAGTCTGTGGATAATATCAGGAATACACTAACACATTGGCTGTAGCAATATCTGGGATTGAGGTAGCCAAAACAAAACTGGATATTTCCGGTTTCATCTAGGCATATCCGGACCAATTAGGGTGGAATTCGTGTGCAATGGACTGAGAAAATCGCAGTAAAACTGGTTTTGGAGAAAAGCAAAGTCTTTTCGTTAGGCAAGTGCATAAAATGTTATCTATACAAACAGAAATATCATGTTTATTTGCGGAAGTTCCTCTAGCTTTCTCCCTAGAAAATACGAATGTGTGGAGCTGGTGTCCCCATGTGGAACCAATTAGTGTTTCAATGGTAGAAAATTAACTGTTCCCTGATAAAAACATTCAAAACACTAAAGTCCATCGATAATATCCAGAAAACACAAACACAGAGGCTGTAGCAATATCTGGGATTGAGTTAGCCAAAACAAAACCGGATATTTCCGGTTTTTTGCAGTCATTTCCGAACGAACTGGTGTGGAATTCATATGCAATGGAACGAAAATAACAGTCAAATGGTTTTGGAGAAAAGCAAAGTCTTTTCGTTAGGCAAGTGCATAAAATGTCATCTATAGAAACAGAAATATCATGTTTGTTGCCGCAGTTCCTCTAGCTTTCTCCATAGAAAATACGAATGTGTGGAGCTGGTGTCCCCATGTGGAACCAATTAGTGTTTCACAGAACAAAATTAAATGTTCCCGGATAAAAACATTCAAAACACTAAAGTCCATCGATAATATTCAGAAAACACAAACACAGAGGCTGTAGCAATATCTCGGATTGAGTTAGCCAAAATAGAACCGGATATTTCCGGTTTCATCCTGTCATATCCGCAAAAAGTGGTGTGGAATTCGTGTGCAATGGACCGAGAAAATCACAGTACAAATGGTTTTGAAGAAAAGCAAAGTCGTTTCGTTAGGCAAGTGCATAACATGTCATCGATACAAACAGAAATATCATGTTTGTCTGCCGCAGTTCCTCTAGCTTACTCCCTAGAAAACACAAATGTGTAGAGCTGGTGTCTCCATGTGGAACCAATTAGCATTTCAAAGCACAAAATTAAATGTTCCCTGAAAAAAACATTGAAAAATATAAAGTCCATGCATAATATCGGGAATACACAAACACAGAGGCTGTAGCAATATCTGGGATTGAGTTAGCCAAAACACAACCAGATATTTATGGTTTCATCCACTCATATCCGGACAAAGTGGTGTGGAATTCGTATGCAATGGACCGAGAAAATCACACTAAAAATGGTTTTGGAGAAAAGCAAAGTCTTTTCGTTAGGCAAGTACATAACATGTCATCGATACAAAGAGAAATATCATGTTTGTTTGCTGCAGTTCCTCTAGCTTTCTCCCTAGAAAATACGACTGTGTAGAGCTGGTGTCTCCATGAGGAAACAATTAGGGTTTCACAGCACAAAATTAAATGTTCCCAGATAAAGAACATTCAAAACAATAAAGTCTGTGGATAATATCAGGAAATCACAAACACATTGGCTGTACCAAAATCTGGGATTGCGTTAGCCAAAACAAAACCCGATATTTCCGGTTACTTGCAGTCATATCTGGACAACCTGGTGTGGAATTCGTGTGCAATGGACCGAGACAATCACAGTAAAACTGGTTTTGGAGAAAAGCAAAGTCGTTTTGTTAGGCAAGTGCATAACATGTCATAGATACAAACAGAAATATCATGTATGTCTGCCGCAGTTCCTCTAGCTTTCTCCCTAGAAAATACGAATGTGTAGAGCTGGTGTCTTAATGTGGAACCAATTAATGTTTCCAAGCACAAAATTAAATGTTCATTGAGAAAAAACATTGAAAAATATAAAGTCCATGCATAATATCAGGAATACACAAACACAGAAGCTGTAGCAATATTTCGGATTGAGTTAGCCAAAACACAACCGGATATTTCCAGTTTCATCCACTCATATCCGGAGAAAGTGGTGTGGAATTCGTATGCAATGGACCGAGAAAATGACAGTAAAACAAGTTTTGGAGAAAAGCAAAGTCGTTTCGTTAGGCAAGTGCAAAACATGTCATCGACACAAACAGAAATATCATGTTTGTTTGCCACAGTTCCTCTAGCTTTCTCCCTAGAAAATACGAATGTGTACAGCTGGAGTCTCCATGTGGAAACAATTAGTGTTTCACAGCACAAAATTAAATGCTCCCTGATAAAGAACATTCAAAACAATAAAGTCTGTGGATATCAGGAATACACTAACACATTGGCTGTAGCAATATCTGGGATTGAGGTAGCCAAAACAAAACTGGATATTTCCGGTTTCATCCAGGCATATCCGGACAAATTAGGGTGGAATTCCTGTGCAATGGACCGAGAAAATCACAGTAAAAATGGTTTTGGAGAAAAGCAGTCTTTTCGTTAGGCAAGTGCATAAAATGTTATCTATACAAACAAAAATATCATGTTTATTTGCGGAAGTTGCTCTAGCTTTCACCCTAGAAAATACGAATGTGTAGAGCTGGTGTCCCCATGTGGAACCAATTAGTGTTTCTACGGTACAAAATTAAATGTTCTCTGATTAAATACATTCAAAACACTAAAGTCCATCGGTAATATCCAGAAAACACAAACACAGAGGCTGTAGCAATATCTGGGATTGAGTTAGCCAAAATGGAACCGGATATTTCCGGTTTCATCCTGTCATATCCGGACAAAGTGGTGTGGAATTCATATGCAATGGACCGAGACAATCACAGTAAAAATGGTTTTGGTGAAAAGCAAAGTCGTTTCGTTAGGCAAGCGCATAAAATGTCATTTATACAAACAGAAATATCATGTTTGTTTGCCGCAGTTCCTCTAGCTTTCTACCTAGAAAATACGAATGTGTGGAGCTGGTGTCCCCATGTGGAACCAATTAGTGTTTCTACGGTACAAAATTAAATGTTCCCTGATAAAATAATTCAAAACACTAAAGTCCATCGATAATATCCAGAAAACACAAACACATTGGCTGTAGCAATATCTGGGATTGAGTTAGCCAAAACAAAAAACGGATATTTCCGGTTTCATCCTGTCATATCCGGACAAAGTGGTGTGGAATTCGTATCCAATGGACCGAGAAAATCACAGTAAAAATGGTTTTG
The DNA here is from genome assembly GCF_033115175.1 of Lepus europaeus. Taxonomy (NCBI): domain Eukaryota; kingdom Metazoa; phylum Chordata; class Mammalia; order Lagomorpha; family Leporidae; genus Lepus; species Lepus europaeus. The sequence continues at coordinate 916,236 of NW_026909612.1, read as the reverse complement.
GAGAAAAGCAAAGTCTTTTCATTAGGCAAGCGCATAAAATGTCATCTATACCAACAGAAATATCATCTTTGTTTGCCGCAGTTCCTGTAGCTTTCTCCCTAGAAAATATGAATGTGTAGAGCTGGTGTCTCCATGTGGAACCAATTAGTGTTTCCAAGCACAAAATTAAATTTTCTCTGAAAGAAAACCATTGAAAAATATAAAGTCCATGCATAATAGCAGGAATGCACAAACACAGAGGCTTTAGCAATACTTCGGATTGAGTTAGCCAAAACACAACCCGATATTTCTGGTTTCATCCAGTCATATCCGGACAAAGTGGTGTGGAACTCGTATGCAATGGACCGAGAAAATCACAGCAGAAATGGTTTTGGAGAAAAGCAAAGTCATTTCGTTAGGCAAGTGCATAACATGTCATCGATACAAACAGAAATATCATGTTTGTTTGCCGCAGTTCCTCTAGCTTTCTCCCTAGAAAATATGAATGTGTAGAGCTGGTGCTCCATGTGGAAACAATTACTGTTTCACAGAACAAAATTAAATGTTCCCTGATAAAGAACATTCAAAACAATAAAGTCTGTGGATAATATCAGGAAATCACAAACACATTGGCTGTAGCAATATCTGGGATTGAGTTACCCAAAACAAAACCGGATATTTCCGGTTTCATCCTTCATATCCGGACAAAGTGGTTTGGAATTCGTATGCAATGGTCCGAGAAAATGACAGTAAAACTGGTTTTGGAGAAAAGCAAAGTCTTTTCATTAGGCAAGCGCATAAAATGTCATTTATATAAACAGAAATGTCATGTTTTGTTGTCGCAGTTCCTCTAGCTTTCTCCCTAGAAAATACAAAAGTGTAGAGCTGGTGTCTCCATGTGGAACCAATTAGTGTTTGCAAGCAAAAAATTAAATGCTCCCTGAAAAAAAACATTGAAAAATATAAAGTACATGCATAATATCCGGAATGCACAAACACAGAGGCTGTAGCAATATCTGGGATTGAGTTAGCCAAAACACAAGCGGATATTTCCAGTTTCATCCACTCATATCCGGACAAAGTGGTGTGGAATTCGTATGCAACGGACTGATAAAATCACAGTACAAATGGTTTTGGAGAAAAGCAAAGTCGTTTCGTTAGGCAAGTGCATAAAATGTCATCTATACAAACAGAAATATCATGTTTGTTTGCTGCAGTTCCTCTAGCTTTCTCCCTAGAAAATACGAATGTGTAGAGCTGGAGTCTCCATGTGGAAACAATTAGAGTTTCACAGCACAAAATTAAATGCTCCCTGATAAAGAACATTCAAAACAATAAAGTCTGTGGATAATATCAGGAATACACTAACACATTGGCTGTAGCAATATCTGGGATTGAGTTAGCCAAACAAAACCGGATATTTCCAGTTTCATCCAGGCATATCCGGACACATTCGGGTGCAATTCGTGTGCAATGGACCGAGAAAATCACAGTAAAAATGGTTTTGGAGAAAAGCAAAGTCTTTTCATTAGGCAAGTGCATAAAATGTCATCTATACAAACAGAAAATCATGTTTATTTGCGGAGGTTCCTCTAGCTTTCTCCCTAGAAAATACGAATGTGTAGAGCTGGTTTCCCCATGTGGAACCAATTAGTGTTTCACAGAAGAAAATTAAATGTTCCCGGATAAAGACATTCAAAACACTAAAGTCCATCGATAATATCCAGAAAACATAAACACAGAGGCTGTAGCAATATCTGGGATTGAGTTAGCCAAAACAAAACCGGATATTTCTGCTTTCATCCAGTCATATCCGGACAAAATGGTATGGAATTCTTATGCAATATTCCGAGAATACCACAATAAGAATGATTTTGGAGAAAAGCAAATACTTTTGTTAGGCAAGTACATAGAATGTCATCTATACAAACGGAAATATCATGTTTGTTTGCCACAGTTCCTCTAGCTTTCTCCCTAGAAAATACGAATGTGTAGAGCTGGTGTCCCCATGATGAACCAATTAGTGTTTATATGGTACATAATGAAATGTTCCCTGATAAAAACATTCAAAACAATAAAGTCCCTCGATAGTATCCAGAAAACACAAACACAGAAGCTGTAGCAATATCTGGGATTGAGTTAGCCAAAACACAACCAGATATTTCTGGTTTCAACCAGTCATATCCGCACATAGTGGTTTGGAATTTGAATGCAATGGACCGAGAAAATCACAGCAGAAATGGTTTTGGAGAAAAGCAAAGTCTTTTCGTTAGGCAAGTGCATAAAATGTCATCTATAGAAACAGAAATATCATGTTTGATTGCCGCAGTTCCTCTAGCTTTCTCCATAGAAAATACGAATGTGTGGAGCTGGTGTCCCCATGTGGAACCAATTAGTGTTTCACAGAACAAAATTAAATGTTCCCGGATAAAAACATTCAAAACACTAAAGTCCATCGATAATATTCAGAAAACACAAACACAGAGGCTGTAGCAATATCTCGGATTGAGTTAGCCAAAATAGAACCGGATATTTCCGGTTTCATCCTGTCATATCCGGAAAAAGTGGTGCGGAATTCGTGTGCAATGGACCGAGAAAATCACAGTACAAATGGTTTTGAAGAAAAGCAAAGTCGTTTCGTTAGGCAAGTGCATAACATGTCATCGATACAAACAGAAATATCATGTTTGTCTGCCGCAGTTCCTCTAGCTTACTCCCTAGAAAACACAAATGTGTAGAGCTGGTGTCTCCATGTGGAACCAATTAGCATTTCGAAGCACAAAATTAAATGTTCCCTGAAAAAAACATTGAAAAATATAAAGTCCATGCATAATATCGGGAATACACAAACACAGAGGCTGTAGCAATATCTGGGATTGAGTTAGCCAAAACACAACCAGATATTTATGGTTTCATCCACTCATATCCGGACAAAGTGGTGTGGAATTCGTATGCAATGGACCGAGAAAATCACACTAAAAATGGTTTTGGAGAAAAGCAAAGTCTTTTCGTTAGGCAAGTACATAACATGTCATCGATACAAAGAGAAATATCATGTTTGTTTGCTGCAGTTCCTCTAGCTTTCTCCCTAGAAAATACGACTGTGTAGAGCTGGTGTCTCCATGAGGAAACAATTAGTGTTTCACAGCACAAAATTAAATGTTCCCAGATAAAGAACATTCAAAACAATAAAGTCTGTGGATAATATCAGGAAATCACAAACACATTGGCTGTAGCAAAATCTGGGATTGCGTTAGCCAAAACAAAACCCGATATTTCCGCTTACTTGCAGTCATATCTGGACAACCTGGTGTGGAATTCGTGTGCAATGGACCGAGACAATCACAGTAAAACTGGTTTTGGAGAAAAGCAAAGTCTTTTCATTAGGCAAGCGCATAAAATGTCATCTATACAAAGAGAAATATCATGTTTGTTTGCCGCAGTTCCTCTAGCTTTCTCCCTAGAAAATACGAAAGTGTAGAGCTGGTGTCTCCATGTGGAACCAATTAGTTTTTCCAAGCACAAAATTAAATGTTCCCTGGAAAAAAAACATAGAAAAATATAAAGTCCATGCATAATATCGGGGATACACAAACACATTGCCTGTAGCAATATCTGGGATTGAGTTAGCCCAAACAAAACCGGATATTTCTGGTTTCATCCAGTCATATCCGGACAAACTGGTGTGGAATTCGTATGCAATGGACCGAGAAAATCACAGTACAAATGGTTTTGAAGAAAAGCAAAGTCGTTTCGTTAGGCAAGTGCATAACATGTCATCGATACAAACAGAAATATCAGGTTTGTCTGCCGCAGTTCCTCTAGCTTACTCCCTAGAAAACACAAATGTGTAGAGCTGGTGTCTCCATGTGGAACCAATTAGCATTTCAAAGCACAAAATTAAATGTTCCCTGAAAAAAACATTGAAAAATATAAAGTCCATGCATAATATCGGGAATACACAAACACAAAGGCTGTAGCAATATCTGGGATTGAGTTAGCCAAAACACAACCAGATATTTATGGTTTCATCCACTCATATCCGGACAAAGTGGTGTGGAATTCGTATGCAATGGACCGAGAAAATCACACTAAAAATGGTTTTGGAGAAAAGCAAAGTCTTTTCGTTAGGCAAGTACATAACATGTCATCGATACAAAGAGAAATATCATGTTTGTTTGCTGCAGTTCCTCTAGCTTTCTCCCTAGAAAATACGACTGTGTAGAGCTGGTGTCTCCATGAGGAAACAATTAGTGTTTCACAGCACAAAATTAAATGTTCCCAGATAAAGAACATTCAAAACAATAAAGTCTGTGGATAATATCAGGAAATCACAAACACATTGGCTGTACCAAAATCTGGGATTGCGTTAGCCAAAACAAAACCCGATATTTCCGCTTACTTGCAGTCATATCTGGACAACCTGGTGTGGAATTCGTGTGCAATGGACCGAGACAATCACAGTAAAACTGGTTTTGGAGAAAAGCAAAGTCTTTTCATTAGGCAAGCGCATAAAATGTCATCTATACAAAGAGAAATATCATGTTTGTTTGCCGCAGTTCCTCTAGCTTTCTCCCTAGAAAATACGAAAGTGTAGAGCTGGTGTCTCCATGTGGAACCAATTAGTGTTTCCAAGCACAAAATTAAATGTTCCCTGAAAAAAAAACATAGAAAAATATAAAGTCCATGCATAATATCGGGGATACACAAACACATTGCCTGTAGCAATATCTGGGATTGAGTTAGCCCAAACAAAACCGGATATTTCTGGTTTCATCCAGTCATATCCGGACAAACTGGTGTGGAATTCGTATGCAATGGACCGAGAAAATCACAGTACAAATGGTTTTGAAGAAAAGCAAAGTCGTTTCGTTAGGCAAGTGCATAACATGTCATCGATACAAACAGAAATATCATGTATGTCTGCCGCAGTTCCTCTAGCTTTCTCCCTAGAAAATACGAATGTGTAGAGCTGGTGTCTTAATGTGGAACCAATTAATGTTTCCAAGCACAAAATTAAATGTTCATTGAGAAAAAACATTGAAAAATATAAAGTCCATGCATAATATCAGGAATACACAAACACAGAAGCTGTAGCAATATTTCGGATTGAGTTAGCCAAAACACAACCGGATATTTCCAGTTTCATCCACTCATATCCGGAGAAAGTGGTGTGGAATTCGTATGCAATGGACCGAGAAAATGACAGTAAAACAAGTTTTGGAGAAAAGCAAAGTCGTTTCGTTAGGCAAGTGCAAAACATGTCATCGACACAAACAGAAATATCATGTTTGTTTGCCACAGTTCCTCTAGCTTTCTCCCTAGAAAATACGAATGTGTACAGCTGGAGTCTCCATGTGGAAACAATTAGTGTTTCACAGCACAAAATTAAATGCTCCCTGATAAAGAACATTCAAAACAATAAAGTCTGTGGATATCAGGAATACACTAACACATTGGCTGTAGCAATATCTGGGATTGAGGTAGCCAAAACAAAACTGGATATTTCCGGTTTCATCCAGGCATATCCGGACAAATTAGGGTGGAATTCCTGTGCAATGGACCGAGAAAATCACAGTAAAAATGGTTTTGGAGAAAAGCAGTCTTTTCGTTAGGCAAGTGCATAAAATGTTATCTATACAAACAAAAATATCATGTTTATTTGCGGAAGTTGCTCTAGCTTTCACCCTAGAAAATACGAATGTGTAGAGCTGGTGTCCCCATGTGGAACCAATTAGTGTTTCTACGGTACAAAATTAAATGTTCTCTGATTAAATACATTCAAAACACTAAAGTCCATCGGTAATATCCAGAAAACACAAACACAGAGGCTGTAGCAATATCTGGGATTGAGTTAGCCAAAATGGAACCGGATATTTCCGGTTTCATCCTGTCATATCCGGACAAAGTGGTGTGGAATTCATATGCAATGGACTGAGACAATCACAGTAAAAATGGTTTTGGTGAAAAGCAAAGTCGTTTCGTTAGGCAAGCGCATAAAATGTCATTTATACAAACAGAAATATCATGTTTGTTTGCCGCAGTTCCTCTAGCTTTCTACCTAGAAAATACGAATGTGTGGAGCTGGTGTCCCCATGTGGAACCAATTAGTGTTTCTACGGTACAAAATTAAATGTTCCCTGATAAAATAATTCAAAACACTAAAGTCCATCGATAATATCCAGAAAACACAAACACATTGGCTGTAGCAATATCTGGGATTGAGTTAGCCAAAACAAAAAACGGATATTTCCGGTTTCATCCTGTCATATCCGGACAAAGTGGTGTGGAATTCGTATCCAATGGACCGAGAAAATCACAGTAAAAATGGTTTTGGAGAAAAGCAAAGTCTTTTCATTAGGCAAGTGCATAAAATGTCATCTATACCAACAGAAATATCATCTTTGTTTGCCGCAGTTCCTGTAGCTTTCTCCCTAGAAAATATGAATGTGTAGAGCTGGTGTCTCCATGTGGAACCAATTAGTGTTTGCAAGCAAAAAATTAAATGCTCCCTGAAAAAAAACATTGAAAAATATAAAGTACATGCATAATATCCGGAATGCACAAACACAGAGGCTGTAGCAATATCTGGGATTGAGTTAGCCAAAACACAAGCGGATATTTCCAGTTTCATCCACTCATATCCGGAGAAAGTGGTGTGGCATTCGTATGCAACGGACTGATAAAATCACAGTACAAATGGTTTTGGAGAAAAGCAAAGTCGTTTCGTTAGGCAAGTGCATAAAATGTCATCTATACAAACAGAAATATCATGTTTGTTTGCCACAGTTCCTCTAGCTTTCTCCCTAGAAAATACGAATGTGTAGAGCTGGAGTCTCCATGTGGAAACAATTACTGTTTCACAGCACAAAATTAAATGCTCCCTGATAAAGAACATTCAAAACAATAAAGTCTGTGGATAATATCAGGAATACACTAACACATTGGCTGTAGCAATATCTGGGATTGAGTTAGCCAAACAAAACCGGATATTTCCAGTTTCATCCAGGCATATCCGGACACATTCGGGTGCAATTCGTGTGCAATGGACCGAGAAAATCACAGTAAAAATGGTTTTGGAGAAAAGCAAAGTCTTTTCATTAGGCAAGTGCATAAAATGTCATCTATACAAACAGAAAATCATGTTTATTTGCGGAGGTTCCTCTAGCTTTCTCCCTAGAAAATACGAATGTGTAGAGCTGGTTTCCCCATGTGGAACCAATTAGTGTTTCACAGAAGAAAATTAAATGTTCCCGGATAAAGACATTCAAAACACTAAAGTCCATCGATAATATCCAGAAAACATAAACACAGAGGCTGTAGCAATATCTGGGATTGAGTTAGCCAAAACAAAACCGGATATTTCTGCTTTCATCCAGTCATATCCGGACAAAATGGTATGGAATTCTTATGCAATATTCCGAGAATACCACAATAAGAATGATTTTGGAGAAAAGCAAATACTTTTGTTAGGCAAGTACATAGAATGTCATCTATACAAACGGAAATATCATGTTTGTTTGCCACAGTTCCTCTAGCTTTCTCCCTAGAAAATACGAATGTGTAGAGCTGGTGTCCCCATGATGAACCAATTAGTGTTTATATGGTACATAATGAAATGTTCCCTGATAAAAACATTCAAAACAATAAAGTCCCTCGATAGTATCCAGAAAACACAAACACAGAAGCTGTAGCAATATCTGGGATTGAGTTAGCCAAAACACAACCAGATATTTCTGGTTTCAACCAGTCATATCCGCACATAGTGGTTTGGAATTTGAATGCAATGGACCGAGAAAATCACAGTAGAAATGGTTTTGGAGAAAAGCAAAGTCTTTTCGTTAGGCAAGTGCATCAAATGTCATTTATACAAACAGAAATATCATGTTTGTTTGCCGCAGTTCCTCTAGTTTTCTCCCTAGAAATATGAATGTGTAGAACTGGTGTCTCCATGTGAAACCAATTAGGGGTTCCAAGAACAAAATTAAATGTTCCCTGAACACAAATATTCAAAACAATAAAGTCTGTGGATAATATCAGAAAAATACAAACACAGAGGCTGTAGCAATATCTTCGATTGAGTGAATCAGAACACAGCTGGATATTTCTGGTTTCATCCAGTCATATCCGGACAAAGTGGTTTGGAATTCGTATGCAATGGACTGAGAAAATCACAGTAAAATGGTTTTGGAGAAAAGCAAAGTCTTTTCGTTAGGCAAGTGCATAAAATGTGATCGATACAAACAGAAATATCATGCTTGTTTGCCGCAGTTCCTCTAGATTTCTCCCTAGAGAACACGAATGTGTAGAGCTGGTGTCTCCATGTGGAACCAATTAGTGTTTCAACGGTACAAAATTAAATGTTCCCTGATAAAAAACTTTCAAAACAATAAAGTCCGTGGATAATATCAGGAATACACAAGCCCAGAGGCTGTAGCAATATCTGGGATTGAGTTAGCCAAAACAAAACCGGATATTTCCGGTTTCATGCATTCATATCCAGACAAACTGGTGTCGAATTCGTATGCAATGGAATGAGAATATCACAGTAAATTTGTTTTGGAGAAAAGCAAAGTATTTTCATTAGGAAGTAGATTAAATATCATCGATATATACAGAAATATCATGTTTGTTTTCCAAAGTTCCTATAGCTTTCTCCCTAGAAAATAGAAATATGTAGAGCTGATGTCTCCATATGGAACCAATTAGGGTTTCCAAGCACAAAATTAAATTTTCCCAAAAAAAAACATTGAAAACAATAAAGTCCCTGGATAATATCAGGAATACACAAACACAGAGGCTGTAGCAATATTTCGGATTGAGTTAGCCAAAACACAACCAGATATTTCTGGTTTCATCCAGTCATATCCGGAGAAAGTGGTGTGGAATTCGTATGCGATGGGCTAAGAAAATCACAGTAAAAATGGCTTTGGAAAAAAGCAAAGCCTTTTCATTAGGCAAGTAGATAAAATGTCATCTATGCAAACACAAATATCATGTTTGTTTGCCGCAGTTCCTCCAAATTTCTTCCTAGAAAATACAAATATATAGATATGGTGTCTCCATGTGGAACCAATTACTGTATCCGAGCTCAAAATAAAATGTTCCCTGATAAAGAAACATTCAAAACAATAAAGTCCATGCATAATATCGGGAATACAAAAACACAGAGGCTGTAACAATATCAGGGATTGAGTTAGCCAAAATGAAACCGGATATTTCCGGTTTCTTCGAGGCATATCCGGACAACCTGGTGTGGAATTCCTATGCAATGGACCGAGAAAATCAGAGTACAAATGGTTTTGGAGAAAAGCAAAGTCTTTTCGTTAGGCAAGTGTATAAAATGTCATCTATACAAACAGAAATATCATGTTTGTTTGCCACAGTTCCTCTAGCTTTCTCCCTAGAAAATACGAATGTGTAGAGCTGGTGTCCCCATGTGGAACCAATTATTGTTTCAATGGTACAAAATTAAATGTTCCATGATAAAAAAAAACATAACAATAAATTACATCGATAATATCCAGAAACACAACACAGAATCTTTCACAATATTTCCGATTGAGTTAGCCAAAACAAAAGGGGATATTTACGGTTTTATCCAGTCATATCCTTTAAAAGTTGTGTGGATCATGTAGAAGGAACCGAGAAAATCACAGTACAAATGATTTTGGAGAAAAGCAAAGTCTTTTGTTAGGCAAGTGCATAAAATATCATCTATACAAACAGAAATATCATGTTTCTTTGCCGCTTTTCCTCTAGCTTTCTACGTAGAAAATACGAATGTGTAGAGCTGGTGGCCCCATGTGGAAATAATTACTGATTCAAAGGTACAAAATTAAATCTTCCCTGATAAAAAACATTCAAAACAATAAAGTCTGTGGATAATATCAGGAATACACACACCCAGAGGCTGTAGCAATATCTGCGATTGAGTTAGGCAAAACAAAACCGGATATTTCCGGTTTCATGCAGTCATATCCAGACAAACTGGTTGGAATTCGTAAGCAATGGACCGAGAAAATCACAGTAAAAATGGTTTTGGAAAAAAGCAAAGTCTTTTCATTAGGCCAGTAGATATAATATCATCGATACAAACAGAAATATCATGTTTTTTTTTTTTTTGCAGTTCCTCTAGCTTTCTCCCTGGAAAATACAAATAATAGAGCTGGTGTCTCCATGTGGAACCAATTAGGGGTTCCAATCACAAAATTAAATGTTCCCTGAAGAAAAAAACATTCAAAACCATAAAGTCCATGGATAATATCAGGAATACACAAACACATTGGCTGTAGCAATATCTGGGATTGAGTTAGCCAAAACAAAAATGGATATTTCCGGTTTCATCCTGTCATATCCGGACAAAGTGGTGTGGAATTCGTATGACATGGACCAAGAAAATCACAGTAAAAATGGTTTTGGAGAAAAGCAAAGTCTTTTTGTTAGTAAAGTGCATAAAATGTCATCTATACAAACAGATATATCATGTTTGTTTGCCTCAGTTCGTCTAGCTTTCTCCCTAGAAAATACGAATGTGTAGAGCTGGTATCCCCATGATGAAACAATTAGTGTTTCTGTGGTACAAAATTAAATGTTCTCTGATAAAAACATTCAAAACAATAAAGTCCATCAATAATGTCCAGAAAACATGAAAACAGAGGCTTTCACAGTATTTCGGATTGCGTTAGCCAAAATGCAACCGTAAATTTCTGGTTTCATCCTGTCATATCCGGACAAAGTGGTGTGGAATTCATATGCAATGGTCCGAGAAAATCACAGTAACAATGGTTTTGGATAAAAGGAATGTATTTTCGTTAGGCAAGTGCATAAAATGTCATCTATACAAACAGAAATCTCATGTTTGTTTGCCGCAGTTCCTCTAGCTTTCTCCCTAGAAAATACGAATGTGTAGAGCTGTTGTCTCCATGTGGAACCAATTAGTGATTCCAAGCACAAAATTAAATGTTCCCTGATAAAAAACATTCAAAACAATAAAGTCCGTGGATAATATCAGGAATACACAAACACAGAGGCTGTAGGAATATCTGGGATTGAGTTAGCCAAAACACAACCAGATATTTCAGGTTTCATCCAGTCATATCCGGACAAACTGGTGTGGAATTCATATGAATTGTACCGAGAAAATCACAGAAAAATGGTTTTGGAGAAAAGCAAAGTCTTTTCGTTAGGCAAGTGCATAAAATGTCATCTATACCAACAGAAATATCATGTTTGTTTGCCGCAGTTCCCCCAGCATTCTCCCGAGAAAATACGAATGTGTAGAGCTGGTGTCCCCATGATGAACCAATGAGTGTTTCTACGGTACAAAAATGAATGTTCCTTGATGAAAAACATTCAAAACCATAAAGTCCATTGATAATATACAGAAATCACAAACACAGAAGCTTTCACAATCTTTCAGATTGAGTTAGCCAAAACACAACCGGATATTTCTCTTTTCATCCAGTCATATCCTGACAAAGTCGTGTGGAATTCGTATGCAATGGACTGAGAAAACCAAGTACAAATGGTTTTGGAGAAAAGCAAAGTCTTTTCGTTAGGCAAGTGCATAAAATGTCATATATACAAACAGAAATATCATGTTTGTTTGCCTCAGTTCGTCTAGCTTTCTCCCTAGAAAATACGAATGTGTAGAGCTGGTATCCCCATGATGAAACAATTAGTGTTTCTGCGGTACAAAATTAAATGTTCCTTATAAAACATTCAAACAATAAATTCGATCGATAATATCCAGAAAACACAAACATATAGTCTTTCACAATATTTCGCATTCAATTAGCCAAAACATACCCGGATATTTCTGTTTTCATCCAGTCATATCTGGACAAAGTGGTGTGGAATTCATATGCACTGAATCAAAAAAATCACAGTACAAATGGTTTTGGAGAAAAGCAAAGTCTTTTATTTAGGCATGTGCATAAAATATCATCGATACAAACAGAAATATCATGTTTGTTTGTATGTCGCAGTTCCTCTAGCTTTCTCCATAGAAAATACGAATGTGTAGAGCTGGTGTCTCCATGTGGAACCAATTACTGTATCCAAGCTCAAAATAAAATGTTCCCCGATAAAAAACATTCTAAAGAATAAAGTCCGGATAGGAAATTAGAAGAGCTGCAAGATGGCGGAATAGGCAGGTAGCACACTATTAGTCCGGGGGAGAGAAAGTTTAATATAAGTGGAGATACTGCAGTGTCAAGGAAGAGTAGTGGATGAAACAGCAGAAGAAACAGTTCCGGAACTAGTGATTCACAGTGTACCTGCGTCGAGAGCGTGGGAGCCCAAGTTCAGGACACCAGCGGCCGACTCAACACACCAGCGCTGGAACGTGAGGTGAGCCAAACCTCAATAGCCTGAGACACCAGCGGGCAAGTGGAAAGAGGAGGCTAGAGGGAACGAGGCTTGAAACTCCGTGGGGAAAAATTCACCAGGCTAAGTAGAAGAGAGAGAGGAAAAAAATAAAAAAAAGTGACCGATACGGACACAAGTTTCTCTCTCTCCGTTCACCTCTCAAAGGTGAGCAAGAAAGAGCAGGCGCCATTTTGGACATACGTCATAAGCAGATGATGAGATCGAAGAGATGCAATATGCGGATCTCAAAAAATTGATAAGAATATTAAGAAGTTCTCAAAAACAAATTATTGAACTACAGAAATCCTTAATGGACAAGATAGAAAATCTCTCTCGTGAAAATGAAATATTAAGGAGGAATCAAAATGAAATGAAACAACTAGTGGAACAAGAAACTGTGATAGTGATGAGAAATCATAATGAAATGAAGAATTCAATAGATCAAATGACAAACACATTAGAGAGCCTTAAAAACAGAATGGGCGAAGCAGAAGAGAGAATATCAGACTTAGAAGACGGAGAACAGGAAAGGAAACAGGCAAACCAAAGAAAAGAAGAAGAAATCAGTAATCTAAAAAATATTGTCAGGAATCTACAGGATACTATTAAAAAACCCAACATTCGGGTTCTAGGAGTTCCTGAAGGCATGGAAAGGGAGAAAGGATTAGAAGGCATTTTCAGTGAGATACTAGCAGAAAATTTCCCAGGTTTGGAGAAGGACAGAGGCATCTTAGTACAGGAAGCTTATAGAACCCCTAATAAACATGACCAAAAGAGATCCTCACCACGACATGTTGTAATCAAACTCACCACAGTGAAACATAAAGAAAAGATCCTAAAAGGTGCAAGAGAGAAATGTCAGATTACTCTTAGAGGATCTCCAATTAGACTCACAGCAGACTTCTCATCAGAAACCCTACAAGCTAGAAGGGAATGGCGAGACATAGCCCAGGTACTAAGAGATAAACTGCCAGCCCAGAATTCTATATCCTGCAAAGCTCTCATTTGTGAATGAAGGTGAAATTAAGACTTTTCATAGCAAACAAAAACTGAAAGAATTTGTTGCCACTCATCCTGCCCTGCCAAAGATGCTTAAAGATGTGTTGCACACAGAAACACAGAAACACGGTCACCGATATGAAAGAAGGTAAAGGAAGGAAACCTCACAGCAAAAGATCACAGGAAGCTCAATTTCTCTTTGACATAGAATTAAACTCTGATGCTCTGTTAAAGCAATGTGTTAAAGTAATCTATTATGTGCTCTTGATGTCTGTTAAATTCTAATTGTTCAAAAACAGCTGAATTTTTATTAAGAGCTATGGGTTATTTAAATATGGGCTTATTTGCAAAGATTTGAATAGTCACCTTGTAACAATGATCAAATTTGGTCTATGTTATGTCATGATTTTAAGGAATCTTATTTCAACCAGATATTTTGGATTTTGAGCCTTCTTGGCATTCTTGACAGGCATTCAAAAAATCAAAGTTTCAAACAATCTGGTCCCTAAAATTTCCAGTAAATCCTGGACTTTTGCTTTTCCAGTTTGGTCCCAACTGAAAAAATCGAAGGACCTATGTCTCTCATCTCATAGAGACACCAACTAAGCAGGCTATTTGGATTATATTAGAAGGACTGTCAGGATGTGATATGGTACCAGACTTTAAGTTTCTATAATGGAAAATGCTATTAATACAAATGTTTGAGAATTAAAAAGTCTAATGATCTTGTGTTACTAGACATGATAGTTATCTTAATGAGAAAGCCCCAGAGGCCTAAAGGGTTACATTCTTGTAAAATCCTACAGGTGCTTTCAAAAATACTGTGAAGTAAGCAAGTGCCTCTTGTTGGTTGATGAGTTTATAATTTTAAACATGGCGACTTAAAGTCTTTTGTCATCCATAGTTATATATGATGTGCTGCTCATAAAACTAAAGCGTTGTTGGTTCTGTGTTTAGCTGTCCTCCTATAGGTTCCTAGGGACTTTTTCCAGCCACTTTTATTGTATTCAGTACTTTGGGATGGCTCTGTAAACAGATGAAGCCAATAATGTATTAACAGTACCAACTGAGAGAAAGTATGGTTAACTGAGGTTACTAAAAACAAAAAGCAATTCAAATCCATTGGCAATCTACACCATGTTAGATATTTAAGAGGTGTTTTCAAATACATGATTGTTAAAATTTATAGAAGGCATTGGACCTTCTGGTAAATGTTTTCTTAAGTTGGTATCTAATGGTTGAAACTATTTGCTAAGTATTCATGTAATATTGCTATTGTCAGTAAGCGATCTAGGACTTGCTCCCTCATTTCTCTATTCTCAGCCCAACTTGTTCTTTCATTTCTCTATTCTCTTCAAGGGAGGAAACTAATTCTATTATGAAGGAATCTGTAGGATGCACAATTTAATCTTTAGACCTTATAAAAGAGATGGCTAACATTTTTCTGTAATAGCATAGCCAAAATAAGAACTTAAATAATAATCTCATAGTAGATTCACTTTGCCATCAGCGAAGTATACAGAAGTAGAGAAAACCTCCCTTTCAGACCAAAGGGAAAGAAAGTTTTAAAGTGGGAATATAATTTTCCTCATGGGCATTGTCTACCTTAGAAAAACTACTACGGAATATGCCTGTGACTATAGACTTGTAGTTCAGGCCGCAGAAGATTAGAGATGGGACTCGGGCACTCCCTTGACTTGCATCCTCTGGTCTGCTTATCACAAACCAGGAGGAAAAGAAAGCTGGGCATCAGAAGCAATGGGTGGCAGGCCTATTAATGGCTGATCTGTACAGTGATCTGCCCTCAAGGAGACCCAACAGTCCAGTCCACTGCAGTGGCTTTCAATGTGGTAAGCCTGGGCTTCAGCAGAAGTCAGCCTGTGAAGAGCCCTGGTAGCTCTGCCAAGAGTTGGATCACTGGAAATGGACCTGCCCTGGAGTCGAAGGATGCCCAAGTCAGAGCCACAGATCTTATTGGCTCTAAGCTGAAAAGCCCTTCACTCAGCCCAGCTTCCAAAGTGACCACTGCAGCTGAGGGTATGGTCAAGTAGGGTCAGCAACATTGCAGGCAGAACTGTAAATTTCTTGTTAGCAATGCCACCTGCATTTACCTGGCCAGCGCTCCTCCCAGGCCAGCCAAGTAATGAAAGTCAACAGAGTGCCTTCCCCTAGGAGGTTCACACCTCCCTTAGGATATACCCCATGTGAAGAGATAGATAGGTCTGGGCCTCTGAATTTACAAGGCCTAAAGCCCACCAGATAATTATCAAGCCCCTTCTATCAGGTTCTATTTGCCTCTCAATCAGAAAGTTACTTGTAGCTTAGACAGCACCTTTCTTAGCTCCTCTAATAATGACTCTGTCCTTTGTTCTAGGCCCTGTCTAGTGCACTTGGGCCTCATTCCTTCATAATCATAACCTCTACTCTACCACCAATGGCTCTACTCCCAACCTGTGTGTACTGATGGTCCTCTTCCCCACTTAATGCTGTACAATTGTTCAAACCTGGTAAATGCCATTCTTAGGATCATTGGTTACTATCCTCACTCTGTCTTTTATGACCTTGTCTAAATATGATCAGAGTCGGTAAACTTGGAAGGCTTCCATAGCCTTGGCAACTCATGATGACAGCCTAGGATGGTTACTGGCGCCATAAACTAGAGTGTCAATGTGTTGGGTCAACAACAGGAGCCACTGTGCCCTTGCTCCTCATGTGGGATCTCTGTCCTTAATGTGCTGTACATTGTGATTTAATGCTATAACGAGTACTCAAACAGTATGTTTCACTTTGTGTTTCTATGTGGGTGCAAACTGTTGAAATCTTTACTTCATATATACTAAAATGATCTTCTGTATATAAAGAGAATTGAAAATGAATCTTGATGCAAATGAAAAGGGGAGAGAGAGTGGGAGAGGGGAGGGTTGCGGTGGGAGGGAAGTTATGGGAGGCGGAAGCCACTGTAATCCATAAGCTGTACACTGGAAATTTATATTCATTAAATAAAAGTTAAAACAAAGAAAAATATATTGATAATATCGAGAAAACACAAACACAGAAGCTTTCACAATATTTTGGATTGAGTTAGCCAAATCACAACCGTATATTTCTGGTTTAATCCAGTCTTATCTGGACAAAGTGGTGTGGAATTCGTATGAAATGAACCAAAAACATCACAGTAAAAATGGTTTTGGAGAAAAGGAAAGACTTTTCCTTAGGCAAGTGCATAAAATGTCATCTATACATACAGAAATATCATGTTTGTTTGCAAATGTTCCTCTAGCTTTCTCCCTAGAAAATATGAATGTGTAGAGCTGGTGTCTCCATGTGCAACCAATTAGTGATTCCAAGCACAAAATTAAATATTCCCTGATAAAACACATTCAAAACAATAAAGGGATTGAGTTAGCCAAAACAAAACCGGATATTTCCGGTTACATCCAGTCATATCGGGTAAACTGGTGTTGAATTTGTATGCAATGGACTGAGATATTCACAGTAAAAATGGTTTTGGAGAAAAGCAAAGTCTTTTCGTTAGGCAAGTGCATAAAATGTCATCTATACAAGCAGAAATATCATGTTTGTTTGCCACAGTTCCTCAGGCTTTCTCCCTAAAAATTACGAATATGTAGAGCTGGTGTCTCCATGTGGAACCAATTACTGTATCAAAGCTCAAAATAAAATGTTCCCCGATAAAAAACATTCAAAAAACTAAAGTCCTTTGATAATATCCAGAAAACACAAACACAGAGGCTTTCACAATATTTCGGAGTGTGTCAGCCAAAAAACAACTGGATATTTCTGTTTTCACCTGTCATATCCAGAAAAAGTCGTTTGGAATTTGGATGCAATGGACCGAGAAAATCACAGTAAAAATGGTTTTGGAGAAAAGCAAACTCTCTTCTTTAGGGAAGTGCATAAAATGTCATCGATACAAACAGAAATATCATGTTTGTTTGCCGCAGTTCCTCTAGCTTTCTCCCAAGAAAATACGAATATGTTCAGCTGGTGTCTCCATGTGGAACAAGTTACTGTATCCAAGCTCAAAATAAAATGTTCCCCGATAAAAAAGCATTCAAAAAAATAATATCCGTTGATAATACCCAGAAAACACAAACACAGAGGCTTTCACAATATTTCGGAATGTGGCAGGCAAAACACAACCGGATATTTCTGTTTTCATCCAGTCATATCCGGACAAACTGGTGTGGAATTCGTAAGGAATGGACTGAGATATTCAAAGTAAAAATGGTTTTGGAAAAAAGCAAAGTCTTTTGTTTGGCAAGTGCATAAATGTCATCTTTACAAAGAGAAATATCCTGTTTGTTTGCGGCAGTTCCTCTAGCTTTCTCCCTAGAAAATACGAATGTGTAGAGCTGGTGTCTCCATGTGGAACCAATTAGTGATTACAAGAACAAAATTAAATGTTCCCTGATAAAAATATTCAAAAAAATAAAGTCCATCATTAATATCCAGAAAACACAAACACAGAGGCTTTCACAATATTTCAGATTCAGTTAGCCAAAACACAACTGGATATTTCTGGTTTCATCCAGTCATATCCGGAAAAAGTCGTTTGGAATTCGTATGCAATGGACCGAGAAAATCACAGTAAAAATGGTTTTGGAGAAAAGCAAAGTGTTTTCGTTAGGCAAGTGCATAAAATGTCATCTAGACAAACAGAAATATCATGTTTGTTTGTTGCAGTTCCTCTACCTTTCTCCCTAGAAAATACGAATGTGTAGAGCTGGTGTCTCCATGTGGAACCAATTAGTGATTCCAAGCACAAAATTAAATGTTCCCTGATAAAAACATTCAAAATAATAAAGTCCGTGGATAATATCAGGAATACACAAACACAGAGGCTGTAGCAATATCTGGGATTGAGTTAGCCAAAACAAAACAGGATATTTCCAGTTTCATCAGTCATATCCGGTAAAGTGCTCTTGAATTCATATGCAATGCACCGAGATATTCACAGTAAAAATGGTTTTGGAGAAAAGCAAACTCTCTTCTTTAGGCAAGTGCATAAAATGTCATCTATAGAAACAGAAAGAGGACTTACAGGGAACCCACCGCGTGGAAAACCAACCGAGACGAGCCGAGCGGCGAGCCAGAGCCACAGAATCTCGCCAGCGCGGGAACGGAGGAGGGTAAGAAAGACAAAGACCTGAGAAGTCGGAGACATTGGGGGGAGGGGGAACAGAGGCCTCTCCCTTCACTCACCAAGCAAAACAAAGAGCACCGTGATTTTACATATGTAAAGCTCAGCCAAACTCAGTATCTTTAGCGAAACTGGAGAACACATTGAGGGCTGCATAAACTCTGTGTATGGTCCCAGGGGTAGATCAAACGAATACTCACAGAGGCTAGATTTCAACTACCCTCAACTCCACTCCCAACTGAGTCAAAAAAAAAAGAGAGAGAGATAGAGAGAGCGTCCCAGCAAGGAGCAAATAATCTGGGAGAGTCGCTCTTTACACAGCCTTAAACCTCAAGAAACAAGCATAGCTCTCTGGCCACACCCATCACAGCCCCTAAGGCTCCAACAAAACAGACAGCTCACTTAGAGGCATAGTATAAGGAGAGAAAAAAAAACAAAAACAAAAACACCACAAATTATCTCTAACATGCCAAGCAAGAAACATAGAAGTGGAGGTACCAAGAACAAGGAAGGCACTATGACGCCCCCAAGTGAACAAGACATGCCAATGCAAGATTATGAAGATGAAGAGATAGAGCAAATGCAAGAAGCAGATTTCAAAAAATTCATAAGAACATTAAGAAGTTCTCAAAAACAAATTCTTGAACTACAGAAATCCTTAATGGACAAGATAGAAAATATCTCCCGTGAAAATGAAATATTAAGGAGGAATCAAAATGAAATGAAACAACTATTGGAACAGGAAACTGCGATAATGAAAAAAAACCTCAATGAAATGAAGAACTCAATAGATCAAATGGCAAACACATTAGAGAGCCTTAAAAACAGAATGGATGAAGCAGAAGAGAGAATATCGGAACTAGAAGATAGAGAACACGAAAGGAAACAGTCAAATCAAAGAAAAGAAGAAGAAATCAGAAATCTAAAAAATACTGTCAGGAATCTACAGGATACTATTAAAAAACACAACATTCGGGTTCTAGGAGTTCCTGAAGGCATGGAGAGGGAGAAAGGATTAGAAGGCCTTTTTAGTGAGATACTAGCAGAAAATTTCCCAGGTTTGGAGAAGGACAGAGACATCCTAGTACAGGAAGCTCAGAGAACCCCTAATAAACATGATCAAAAGAGATCCTCACCACGACACGTCGTAATCAAACTCACCACAGTGAAACACAAAGAAAAGATCCTAAAATGTGCAAGAGAGAAACGACAGATTACTCTCAGAGGATCTCCAATTAGACTTACAGCTGATTTCTCATCAGAAACCCTATAAGCCAGGAGAGAATGGCGAGATATAGCCCAGGTACTAAGAGAGAAAAACTGCCAGCCCAGAATATTATATCCTGCAAAGCTCTCATTTGTGAATGAAGGTGAAATTAAGACCTTTCACAGCAAACAGAAATTGAAAGAATTTGTCGCCACTCGTCCAGCCCTGCAAAAGATGCTTAAAGATGTGTTACATACAGAAACACAGAAACACAGTCACCAATATGAAAGAAGGTAAAGGAAGGAAACCTCAGAGCAAAAGATCACAGGAATCTCAAACCAGATATTAGAAAATATCTTTGGCAAATGGCAGGGCAAAGTTACTCCTTCTCAATAGTCACATTGAATGTTAATGGCTTCAACTGTCCAGTTAAAAGACACCGATTGGCTGATTGGATTAAGGAACAAAACCCATCCTTTTGCTCCTTACAAGAAACCCATCTATCCAACAATGATCCATACAAGCTGAGAGTGAAAGGCTGGAAAAAGATATACCACGCCAACAGAAATGAAAAGAGAGCGGGCGTAGCCATCTTAATATCGGACAACATAAACTTTACCACAAAAACTGTTAGGAGAGACTAAGAGGGGCACTATATAATGATTAAGGGATCCATTCAACAGGAAGATATAACGATTATCAACGTATATGCACCTAATTACAGGGCACCAGCTTATTTAAAAGACTTGTTAAGGGACTTAAAGGGAGACTTAGACCCCAATACAATAGTACTGGGGGACTTCAATACTCCACTCTCAGAGATAGACAGATCAACAGGACAGAAGATCAACAAGGAGACAGTAGATTTAAATGACACTATAGCCCAAATGGATCTAACAGACATCTACAGAACATTTCATCCTACATCTAAGGACTTCACATTCTTCTCAGCAGTACATGGAACCCTCTCTAGGATTGACCACATACTAGGCCATAAAGCAAGTCTCAGCAAATTCAAAAGAATTAGAATCATACCATGCTGCTTCTCAGACCACAAAGGAATGAAATTGGAAATTGGCAACTCAGGAATCCCTAGAGCACGTGTAAACACATGGAGATTGAACAACATGCTACTGAATGAACAACGGGTCATAGAAGAAATTAAAAGAGAAATCAAAAATTTTCTGGAAGTAAATGAGGATAACAGCACAACATACCAAAACCTATGGGATACAACAAAAGCAGTGTTAAGAGGAAAGTTTATATCAATAGGTGCCTACATCAAGAAATTGGAAAGGCACCAAATAGATGAGCTTTCAAGTCATCTCAAGGATCTAGAAAATCTGCAGCAAACCAAACCCAAACCCAGTAGGAGAAGAGAAATAATTAAAATCAGAGAAGAAATCAACAGGATTGAATCCAAAAAAAATTACAAAAAATCAGCCAAACGAGGAGCTGGTTTTTTGAAAAAATAAACAAAATTGACACCCCATTGGCCCAACTAACTAAAAAAAGAAGAGAAAAGACCCAAATCAATAGGATCAGAGATGAAATGGGAAACGTAACAACAGACGCCACAGAAATAAAAAGAATCATCAGAAATTACTACAAGGACTTGTATGCCAGCAAACAGGGAACTCTATCAGAAATGGACAGATTCTTGGACACATACAACCTCCCTAAATTGAGCCAGGAAGACATAGAAAACCTAAACAGACCAATAACTGACACAGAAATTGAAACAGTAATAAAGGCCCTCCCAACAAAGAAAAGCCCAGGGCCAGATGGATTCACTGCTGAGTTCTACCAGACATTTAGAGAAGAACTAACTCCAATTCTTCTCAAACTATTCAGAGCAATCGAAAAAGAGGGAATCCTCCCAAATTCTTTCTATGAAGCCACCATCACCTTAATTCCTAAGCCAGAAAGAGACGCAACATTGAAAGAGAATTACAGACCAATATCCCTGATGAACATAGATGCAAAAATAATAAAATTCTGGCCAATAGAATGCAACAACACATCAGAAAGATCATCCACCCAGACCAAGTGGGATTCATCCCCGGTATGCAGGGATGGTTCAACATTCGCAAAACAATCAACGTAATACACTACATTAACAGACTGCAGAAGAAAAACCATATGATTATCTCAATAGACGCAGAGAAAGCATTTGATAAAATACAACACCCTTTCATGATGAAAACTCTAAGCAAACTGGGTATGGAAGGAACATTCCTTAATACAATCAAAGCAATATATGAAAAACCCACGGCCAACATCCTATTGAATGGGGAAAAGTTGGAAGCATTTCCACTGAAATCTGGTACCAGACAGGGATGCCCTCCCTCACCACTGCTATTCAATATAGTTCTGGAAGTTTTGGCCAGAGCTATTAGGCAAGAAAAAGAAATTAAAGGGATACAAATCGGGAAGGACGAACTCAAACTATCCCTCTTTGCAGATGATATGATTCTTTATTTAGGGGACCCAAAGAACTCTACTAAGAGACTGCTGGAACTCATCGAAGAGTTTGGCAAAGTAGCAGGATATAAAATCAATGCACTAAAATCAACAGCCTTTGTATACACAGGAAATGCCACGGCTGAGGAAGAACTTCTAAAATCAATCCCATTCACAATAGCTACAAAAACAATCAAATACCTTGGAATAAACTTAACCAAAGACGTTAAAGATCTCTACGATGAAAACTACAAAACCTTACAGAAAGAAATAGAAGGGGATACCAAAAAATGGAGAAATCTTCCATGCTCATGGATTGGAAGAATCAATATCTTCAAAATGTCTATCCTCCCAAAAGCAATTTATACATTCAATGCAATACCCATCAAGATCCCGAAGACCTTCTTCTCAGATCTAGAAAAAATGATGCTGAAATTCATATGGAGACACAGAAGACCTCGAATAGCCAAAGCAATCCTGTACAACAAAAACAAAGCCGGAGGAATCACAATACCTGATTTCAGGACATACTACAGGGCAGTTGTTATCAAAACAGCATGGTACTGGTACAGAAACAGATGGATAGACCAATGGAACAGAATAGAAACACCAGAAATCAATCCAAACATCTACAGCCAACTTATATTTGACCAAAGATCCAAATCTAATCCCTGGAATAAGGACAGTCTATTCAATAAATGGTGCTGGAAAAATTGGATTTCCACATGCAGAAGCTTGAAGCAAGACCCATACCTATCACCTTACACAAAAATTCACTCAACATGGATTAAAGACTTAAATCTATGACCCAAAACCATCAAATTATTAGAGAGCATTGGAGAAACCCTGCAAGATATAGGCACAGGCAAAGACTTCCTGGAAAATACTCCAACAGCACAGGCAGTCAAAACCAAAATTAACATTTGGGACTGCATCAAATTGAGAAGTTTCTGTACTTCGAAAGAAACAGTCAGGAAAGTGAAGAGGCAACCAACCGAATGGGAAAAAATATTCGCAAACTATACTACAGATAAAGGATTGATAACCAGAATCTACAAAGAAATCAAGAAAATCCACAACAAGAAAACAAACAACCCACTTAAGAGATGGGCCAAGGACCTCAATAGACATTTTTCGAAAGAGGAAATCCAAATGGCCAACAGACACATGAAAAAATGTTCAAGATCACTAGCAATCAGAGAAATGCAAATCAAAACCACAATGAGGTTCCATCTCACCCCGGTGAGAATAGCTCACATTCAGAAATCTACCAACAACAGATGCTGGAGAGGATGTGGGGAAAAAGGGACACTAACCCACTGTTGGTGGGAATGCAAACTGGTTAAGCCACTATGGAAGTCTGTCTGGAGATTCCTCAGAAACCTGAACATAACCCTACCATACAACCCAGCCATCCCACTCCTTGGAATTTACTCAAAGGAATTTAATTTGACAAATAAAAAAGCCATCTGCACATTAATGTTTATTGCAGCTCAATTCACAATAGCTAAGACCTGGAACCAACCCAAATGCCCATCAACAGTAGACTGGATAAAGAAATTATGGGACATGTACTCCATAGAATACTATACAGCAGTAAGAAACAATGAAACCCAGTCATTTGCAACAAGATGGAGCAATCTGGAAAACATCATGCTGAGTGAATTAAGCCAGTCCCAAAGAGAAAAATATCATTTGTTTTCCCTGATCGATGACAACTAAGCGCCAAAGAGGAAACCTGTTAGGTGAAATGGACACTATAAGCAACAATGAACTGAGCAGCTCCTGTCCTGACTTTAGATGTACAATGTAATACTTTATCCTTTTTAGTATTTGTTGTTGTTGTTGTTGTTCTAGTACTATTGGTTGAACTCAGTAATTAACACACAATTATTCTCAGGTGTTTAAATTTTAACCGAAACGTGATCCCTGTTATATCTAAGAGTGGAAAAAGAGAGGGAGGAGATGAACAATTTGGAACATGCTCAATCGGACTGGCCGCAAATGGTGGATTTGGAAATGTGCAGGGGATTGCAACACAATTCCATCAAGATGGCATGTACCAATGCCATCGCACTAGTCCAAGTGATCAATTTCAGCTCACAATTGATAGCTCTGATAGGTCTAAGAGTCAAAGAGATCACACAAACAAGACAAGTATCTGCTAATACTAACTGATAGAATCAAAAAGGGAGAGAAAGATCCAACATGGGAAGTGGGATACACAGCAGACTCATAGGATGGCAGATGTCCTAAACAACACTCCGGCCTCAGAATCAGCCCTCAAGGCATTCAGATCTGGCTGAAGAGCCCATGAGAGTATAGCAGGCATGGAAAGCCAAGATATCATGGAAAAAAAAAGACCTAAATGAAGGATCTCTGTGAGTGAGATCCCAGTGGAAAGAACGGGGCCATCAAAGAAGGAGGTACCCTTCTCCGAAGGGAGGAGAGAACCTCCACTTTGACTATGACCCTATCGGAATAAGATCAAAGTCAGCGAACTCTAAAGGCTTCCATAGCCCTGGCAACTCATGACTAGAGCCTAGGGAGATTACTGACACCATGAACAGGAGTGTCAAATTGTTAAGTCAGCAACAGGAGTCACTGTGTACTTAACCCCATGCGGGATCTGTCCCTAATGTGTCGTCTAAAGCCAAGTGATGCTATGACTGGTACTGAAACAGTATTTTTATACTTTGCGTTTCTGTGTGGGCGCAGACTGATGAGGTCTTTGCTAATTATATACTGAAGTGATCTTCTGTATATAAAGAGAATTGGAAATGAAAAAAAAAAACAACCTGGTGTTAAAATGGAAATGGCATAGAAAATTAATTATTTTGAAAAAAAAATTATGTAGGATCTCTGTCTTTAATGTGCTGTACATTGCTATTTAATTCTATAATTAGTAATCCAATGGTAGTTTTTTCACTTGATGTTGCTATATGGGCAAAATGTTGAAATCTTTACCTAATATATACTAAATTGATCTTCTGTATACAAAGAGAATTGAAAATGATCTTTACATGAATGGAAGGGGAAAGGGAGCGGGAGGGAGGAGGGTTGCGGACGGGAGGGAGGTTGTGGGAGGGGAGAAGCCATTGTAACCCATAAGCTATACTTTGGAAATTTATATTCATTAAATAAAAGTTTAAAAAAAACAAAGAAAAAAAAATTAAATGTTCCCTGATAAAAAACATTCAAAACAATAAAGTCCGTGGATAATATTAGGAATACACAAACACAGAGGCTGTAGCAATATCTGCGATTGGCTTAGCCAAAACACAACTGGATATTTCCGGTTTCATCCAGTTATATCCGGTAAACTGGTGTGGAATTCGTATGCAATCCTCGGAGAAAATCACAGTAAAAATGGTTTTGGAGAAAAACAAAGTCTTTTCGTTGGGCAAGTGCATAAAATCACATAGATACAAACAGAAATATCATGTTTGTTTTCTGAAGATCCTCCAGCTTTCTCCCTGGAAAATACGAATGTGTAGAGCTGGTGTCCGCATGATGAACCAATTAGTGTTTCAACGGTATAAAATTAAATGCTCGCTGATAAAAAGCATTCAAAACAATAAAGTCCGTGGATAATATCAGGAATACACAAACACTAGGGTTTCACAATATTTTGGATTGAGTTAGCCAAAACTAAACCGGATATTTCCGGTTTCATCCAGTCATATCCAGACAAACATGTGTGGAATTCATATGAAGTGTAACGAGAAAATCACAGAAAAACGGTTTTGGAGAAAAGCAAAGTCTTTTGGTTAGGCAAGTGCATAAAATGTCATCTATACAAACAGAAATATCATGTTTGTTTGCCGCAGTTCCTCTAGCAGTCTCCCTAGATAATAGGAATGTGTAGAGCTGGTGTCTCCATGATGAACCAATTAGTGATTCTACGGTACAAAATTAAATGTTCCCTGAAAAATATTCAATACAATAAAGTCCATCGATAATATCCAGAAAACACAAACACAGAGGCGTTCACAATATTTCGGATTGAGTTTGCCAAACACTACCGGATGTTTCTGTTTTCATCCAGTTATATCTGGACAAAGTGGTGTGGAATTCGTATGCAATGGACCGAGAAAATCACAGTAAAAATGGTTTTGGAGAAAAGCAAAGTGTTTTCGTTAGGCAAGTGCATAAAATGTCATCTATACAAACAGAAATATTATGTTTGTTTGTCGCAGTTCCTCTAGCTTTCTCCCTAGAAAATACGAATGTGTAGAGCTGGTGTCTCCATGTGGAAGCAATTAGTGATTCCAAGCACAAAATTAAATGTTCCCTGATAAAAAACATTCAAAACAATAAAGTCCGTGTATAATATCAGGAATGCACAAACACAGAGGCTGTAGCAATATCTGGGATTGAGTTAGCCAAAACAAAACCGTATATTTCCGGTTTCATCCAGTCATATCCGGACAAACTGGTTGTGGAATTCGTATGCAATGGACCAAGATATTCACAGTAAAAATGGTTTTGGGGAAAAGCAAAGTCTTTTCGTTAGGCAAGTGCATAAAATGTCATCTAGACAAACAGAAATATCATGTTTGTTTGCCGCAGTTCCTCTAGCTTTCTCCCTAGGAAATACGAATATGTTCAGCTGGTGTCTCCATGTGTAACCAATTACTGTATCCAAGCTCAAAATAAAATGCTCCCCGACAAAAAAGCTTTCAAAAAAATAATGTCCGTTTATAATATCCAGAAAACACAAACACAGAGGCTTTCACAATATTTCGGATTGAGTTAGCCAAAACTCAACCGGATATTACCGGTTTCATCCTGTCATATCTGGACAAAGTGGTTTGGAATTCATATGCAATGGACCGAGAAAATCACAGTAAAAATGGTTTTGGAGAAAAGCAAAGTATTTTCGTTAGGCAAGTG
This sequence comes from Lepus europaeus, assembly GCF_033115175.1. Lineage (NCBI taxonomy): Eukaryota > Metazoa > Chordata > Mammalia > Lagomorpha > Leporidae > Lepus > Lepus europaeus. The sequence continues at coordinate 889,159 of NW_026909612.1, read as the reverse complement.
CATAAAATGTCATCTATACAAAGAGAAATATCATGTTTGTTTGCGGCAGTTCCTCTAGCTTTCTCCCTAGAAAATACGAATGTGTAGAGCTGGTGTCTCCATGTGGAACCAATTAGTGATTACAAGAACAAAATTAAATGTTCCCTGATAAAAATATTCAAAAAAATAAAGTCCATCATTAATATCCAGAAAACACAAACACAGAGGCTTTCACAATATTTCAGATTCAGTTAGCCAAAACACAACTGGATATTTCTGGTTTCATCCAGTCATATCCGGGAAAAGTCGTTTGGAATTCGTATGCAATGGACCGAGAAAATCACAGTAAAAATGGTTTTGGAGAAAAGCAAAGTATTTTCGTTAGGCAAGTGCATAAAATATCATCTAGAAAAACAGAAATATCATGTTTGTTTGTTGCAGTTCCTCTACCTTTCTCCCTAGAAAATACGAATGTGTAGAGCTGGTGTCTCCATGTGGAACCAATTAGTGATTCCAAGCACAAAATTAAATGTTCCCTGATAAAAACATTCAAAATAATAAAGTCCGTGGATAATATCAGGAATACACAAACACAGAGGCTGTAGCAATATCTGGGATTGAGTTAGCCAAAACAAAACAGGATATTTCCAGTTTCATCAGTCATATCCGGTAAAGTGCTCTGGAATTCGTATACAATGCAACGAGATATTCACAGTAAAAATGGTTTTGGAGAAAAGCAAAGTCTTTTCGTTAGGCAAGTGCATAAAATGTAATCTATAGAAACAGAAATATCATGTTTGTTTGCCGCAGTTCCTCTAGCTTTCTACCTAGAAAATATGAATGTGTAGAGCTGGTGTCTCCATGTGGAACCAATTAGTGATTACAAGAACAAAATTAAATGTTCCCTGATAAAAATATTCAAAAAAATAAAGTCCATCGTTAATATCCAGAAAACACAAACACAGAGGCTTTCAAAATATTTCAGATTCAGTTAGCCAAAACACAACTGGATATTTCTGGTTTCATCCAGTCATATCCGGAAAAAGTCGTTTGGAATTCGGATGCAATGGACCAAGAAAATCACACTAAAAATGGTTTTGGAGAAAAGTAAAGTCTTTTCGTTAGGCAAGTGCATAAAATGTCATCTATACAAACAGAAATATCATGTTTGTTTGCTGCGGTTCCTCTAGCTTTCTCCCTAGAAAATACGAATCTGTAGAGCTGGTGTCTCCATGTGGAAGCAATTAGTGATTCCAAGCACAAAATTAAATGTTCCCTGATAAAAAACATTCAAAACAATAAAGTCCGTGGATAATATCAGGAATACACAAACACAGAGGCTGTAGCAATATCTGCGATTGGCTTAGCCAAAACACAACTGGATATTTCTGGTTTCATCCAGTTATATCCGGTAAACTGGTGTGGAATTCGTATGCAATCCTCGGAGAAAATCACAGTAAAAATGGTTTTGGAGAAAAGCAAAGTGTTTTCATTAGGCAAGTGCATAAAATGTCATCGATACAAACAGAAATATCATGTTTGTTTGCCGCAGTTCCTCTAGCTTTCTCCCAAGAAAATACGAATATGTTCAGCTGGTGTCTCCATGTGGAAGCAATTAGTGATTCCAAGCACAAAATTAAATGTTCCCTGATAAAAAACATTCAAAACAATAAAGTCCATGGATAATATCAGGAATGCACAAACACAGAGGCTGTAGCAATATCTGGGATTGAGTTAGCCAAAACAAAACCGTATGTTTCCGGTTTCATCCAGTCATATCCGGACAAACTGGTTGTGGAATTCGTATGCAATGAACCAAGATATTCACAGTAAAAATGGTTTTGGGGAAAAGCAAAGTCTTTTCGTTAGGCAAGTGCATAAAATGTCATCTAGACAAACAGAAATATCATGTTTGTTTGCCGCAGTTCCTCTAGCTTTCTCCCTAGGAAATACGAATATGTTCAGCTGGTGTCTCCATGTGTAACCAATTACTGTATCCAAGCTCAAAATAAAATGCTCCCGACAAAAAAGCTTTCAAAAAAATTATGTCCGTTTATAATATCCAGAAAACACAAACACAGAGGCTTTCACAATATTTCGAATTGAGTTAGCCAAAATTCAACCGGATATTACCGGTTTCATCCTGTCATATCCAGACAAAGTAGTGTGGAATTCATATGCAATGGACCAAGAAAATCACAGTAAAAATGCTTTTGGAGAAAAGCAAAGTCTTTTCGTTAGGCAAGTGCATAAAATGTCATCTATACAAACAGAAATATCATGTTTGTTTGCCGCAGTTCCTCTAGTTTTCTCCCTAGAATATACGGATATATTCAGCTGTTGTCTCCATGTGGAACCAATTACTGTATCCAAGCTCAAATTAAATGTTCCCCGGTAAAAAATAATTCAAAAAACTAAAGTTTGTTGATAATATCCAGAAAACACAAACACAGAGGCTTTCACAACATTTCAGATTCAGTTAGTGAAAACACAACTGGATATTTCTGGTTTCATCCAGTCATATCCGGAAAAAGTCGTTTGGAATTCGGATGCAATGGACCGAGAAAATCACAGTAAAAATGGTTTTGGAGAAAAGCAAAGTATTTTCGTTAGGCAAGTGCATAAAATGTCATCTAGACGAACAGAAATATCATGTTTGTTTGCCGCAGTTTCTCTACCTTTCTCCCTAGAAAATACGAATGTGTAGAGCTGGTGTCTCCATGTGGAACCAATTAGTGATTCCAAGCACAAAATTAAATGTTCCCTGATAAAAACATTCAAAATAATAAAGTCCGTGGATAATATCAGGAATACACAAACACAGATGCTGTAGCAATATCTGGGATTGAGTTAGCCAAAACAAAACAGGATATTTCCGGTTTCATCAGGCATATCCGGTAAAGTGCTCTGGAATTAATATGCAATGCACCGAGATATTCACATTAAAAATGGTTTTGAGAAAAGCAAAGTATTTTCGTTAGGCAAGTGCATAAAATGTCATCGATACAAACAGAAATATCATGTTTGTTTGCCGCAGTTCCTCTAGCTTTCTACCTAGAAAATATGAATGTGTAGAGCTGGTGTCTCCATGTGGAACCAATTAGTGATTACAAGAACAAAATTAAATGTTCCCTGATAAAAATATTCAAAAAAATAAAGTCCATCGTTAATATCCAGAAAACACAAACACAGAGGCTTTCATAATATTTCAGATTCAGTTAGCCAAAACACAACTGGATATTTCTGGTTTCATCCAGTCATATCCGGAAAAAGTCGTTTGGAATTCGGATGCAATGGACCAAGAAAATCACACTAAAAATGGTTTTGGAGAAAAGTAAAGTCTTTTCGTTAGCGAAGTGTATAAAATGTCATGTATACAAACAGAAATATCATGTTTGTTTTCTGCAGTTCCTCTAGCTTTCTCCCAAGAAAATACAAATGTGTAGAGCTGGTGTCTCCATGTGGAACCAATTAGTGATTCCAAGCACAAAATTAAATGTTCCCTGATAAAAAGCATTCAAAACAATAAAGTCCGTGGATAATATTAGGAATACACAAACACAGAGGCTGTAGCAATATCTGCGATTGGCTTATCCAAAACACAACTGGATATTTCCGGTTTCATCCAGTTATATCCGGTAAACTGGTGTGGAATTCGTATGCAATCCTCGGAGAAAATCACAGTAAAAATGGTTTTGGAGAAAAACAAAGTCTTTTCGTTGGGCAAGTGCATAAAATCACATAGATACAAACAGAAATATCATGTTTGTTTTCTGAAGTTCCTCCAGCTTTCTCCCTGGAAAATACGAATGTGTAGAGCTGGTGTCCGCATGATGAGCCAATTAGTGTTTCAACGGTATAAAATTAAATGCTCCCTGATAAAAAGCATTCAAAACAATAAAGTCCGTGGATAATATCAGGAATACACAAACACAGGGGGTTTCACAATATTTCGGATTGAGTTAGCCAAAACTAAACCGGATATTTCCGGTTTCATCCAGTCATATCCAGACAAACATGTGTGGAATTCATATGAAGTGTAACGAGAAAATCACAGAAAAACGGTTTTGGAGAAAAGCAAAGTCTTTTGGTTAGGCAAGTGCATAAAATGTCATCTATACAAACAGAAATATCATGTTTGTTTGCCGCAGTTCCTCTAGCAGTCTCCCTAGATAATAGGAATGTGTAGAGCTGGTGTCCCCATGATGAACCAATTAGTGATTCTACGGTACAAAATTAAATGTTCGCTGAAAAATATTCAATACAATAAAGTCCATCGATAATATCCAGAAAACACAAACACAGAGGCGTTCACAATATTTCGGATTGAGTTTGCCAAACACTACCGGATGTTTCTGTTTTCATCCAGTTATATCTGGACAAAGTGGTGTGGAATTCGTATGCAATGAACCAAAAGAATCACAGTAACAATGGTTTTGGAGAAAAGCAAAGTGTTTTCGTTAGGCAAGTGCATAAAATGTCATCTATACAAACAGAAATATCATGTTTTTTTGTCGCAGTTCCTCTAGCTTTCTCCCTAGAAAATATGAATGTGTAGAGCTGGTGTCTCCAAGTGGAAGCAATTAGTGATTCCAAGCACAAAATTAAATGTTCCCTGATAAAAAATATTCAAAACAATAAAGTCCGTGGATAATATCGGGAATACACAAACACAGAGGCTGTAGCAATATCTGGGATTGAGTTAGCCAAAACAAAACCGTATATTTCCGGTTTCATCCAGTCATATCCAGACAAACTGGTTGTGGAATTCGTATGCAATGAACCGAGATATTCACAGTAAAAATCGTTTTGGGGAAAAGCAAAGTCTTTTCGTTAGGCAAGTGCATAAAATGTCATCTAGACAAACAGAAATATCATGTTTGTTTGCCGCAGTTCCTCTAGCTGTCGCCCTAGAAAATACGAATATGTTCAGCTGGTGTCTCCATGTTGAACAAGTTTCTGTATCCAAGCTCAAAATAAAATGTTCCCCGATAAAAAAGCATTCAAAAAATAATGTCCGTTGATAATACAACGAAAACACATACACAGAGGCTTTCACAATATTTAGGATTGAGTTAACCAAAACAAAACCGGATATTTCTGATTTCATCCAGTCATATCCCGGAAAAGTCATTTGGAATTCGGATGCAATGGACCGAGAAAATCAGAGTAAAAACAGTTTTGGAGAAAAGCAAAGTCATTTCGTTAGGCAAGTGCATAAAATGTCATCTATACAAACAGAAATATCATGTTTGTTTGCTGCAATTCCTCTAGCAGTCTCCGTAGAAAATACAAATGTGTAGAGCTGGTTTCCCCATGATGAACCAATTAGTGTTTCTACGGTTCAAAATTAAATGTTCGCTGATAAAAATATTCAAAAAAATAAAGTCCATCGTTAATATCCAGAAAACACAAACACAGAGGCTTTCACAACATTTCAGATTCAGTTAGTGAAAACACAACTGGATATTTCTGGTTTCATCCAGTCATATCCGGAAAAAGTCGTTTGGAATTCGGATGCAATGGACCGAGAAAATCACAGTAAAAATGGTTTTGGAGAAAAGCAAAGTATTTTCGTTAGGCAAGTGCATAAAATGTCATCTAGACGAACAGAAATATCATGTTTGTTATCTGCAGTTACTCTACCTTTCTCCCTAGAAAATATGAATGTGTAGAGCTGGTGTCCAATGATGAACCAATTAGTGTTTCTACAGTAAAAAAAATTAATGTTCCCTGATAAAAACATTCAAAACAATAAAGTCCGTGGATAATATCAGGAATATACAATCACAGAGGCTGTAGCAATATCTGGGATTGGGTTAGCCAAAACACAACCGGATATTTCCAGTTACATCTAGTCATATCCGGTAAACTGGTGTGGAATTCGTATGCAATGGACCGAGAAAATCTCAATACAATTGGTTTTGGAGAAAAACAAAGTCTTTTCGTTACGCGAGTGCATAAAATCCCAAAAGATACAAACAGAAATATCATGTTTGTTTGCTGAAGTTCCTCCAGCTTTCTCCCTAGAAAATACGAATGTGTAGAGCTGGTGTCTTCATGTGGAACCAATTAGTGTTTCTACGGTACAAAATGAAATGTTCCCTGATAAAAATATTCCAAACAATAAAGTCCATCGATAATATCCAGAAAACACAAACATAGAGGCTTTCACAATATTTCGGATTGAGTTAGAGAAAACACAACCGGATATTTCTGGTTTCATGCAGTCATATCCGTACAAAATGGTGTGGAATTTGTATGCAATGGACCGAGAAAATCACAGTAAACTTGGTTTTGGAGAAAAGCAGTCTTTTCGTTAGGCAAGTGCATAAAATGTCATCTATACACACTGAAATATCATGTTTTTTTGTCACAGTTCCTGTAGCTTTCTCCCTAGAAAATACGAATGTGTAGAGCTGGTGTCTCCATATGGAATGCATTACTGTATCCAAGCTAAAAATAAAATTTTCCCCAATAAAAAAACATTGAAAACAATAACGTCCGTGGATAATATCGAGAAAACACAAACACAGAGGCTGTAGAATATCTGGGATTGAGTTAATCAAAACACAACCGGATATTTTTGGTATAATCCAGTCATATCCGGACAAACTGGTTTGGAATTCGTATGCAATGGACTGAGCAAATCACAGTAAAAATGATTTTGGAGAAAGGCAAAGTCTTTTCGTTAGGTAAGTGCATAAATTGTCATCTATACAAACAGAAATATCATGTTTGTTTGCCGCAGTTCCTCTAGTTTTCTCACTAGAAAATACTAATGTGTAGAGTTGGTGTTCCCATTATGAACCAATTACTGTTTCTACAGTACAAAATTAAATGTTCCCTGATAAAAACATTCAAAACAATAAGTCCTTCGATAATATCCAGAAAACACAAACACAGAGGCTGTAGCAATATTTTGGATTGAGTTAGCCAAAACACAACCGGATATTTCCAATTTCATCCACTGATATCCGGACAAAGTGGTGTGGAATTCGTATGCAATGGACCGAGAAAATCACAGTAAATATGGTTTTGGAGAAAAGCAAAGTCTTTTCATTAGGCAAGTGCATAAAATGAAATCTATAGAAACAGAAATATCATGTTTGTTTGCCGCAGTTCCTCCAGCTTTCTCCCTAGAAAATACGAATGTGTAGAGCTGGTGTCTCCATGTGGAACCAATTAGTGTTTCCAAGAACAGAACTAAATGTTCCCTGATAAAAAACATTCAAAACAATAAATTCTGTGGATAGTATAAGGAATACACAAACACAGAGTCTGTAGCCATATCTGGGAATGAGTTAATCAAAACACTACCGGATATTTCCGGTTTCATCCAGTCATATCCGGACAAAGTGGTGTGGAATTCGTATGCAATGGACCAAGAAAATCACAGGAAAATGGTTTTGGGGAAAAGCAAAGTCTTTCCGTTAGGCAAGTGCATAAAATGTCATCAATACATACAGAAATATCATGTTTGTTTGCCACAGTTCCTCTAGCTTTCTCCCTAGAAAATACGAATGTGTGGAGCTGGTGTTCCCATTATGAACCAATTAGTATTTCTATGGTACAAAATAAAATGATCCCTGATAAAAACATTAAAAACAATAAAGTCCATCAATAACATCCAGAAAAATCAAACACAGAGGCTTTCACAATATTTCGGATTCAGTTAGCCAAAACACAACCGGATAATTCCAGTTTCATCCAGTTATATCCGGAAAAAGTGGTTTTGAATTTGTATGCAATGGACCGAGAAAATCACAGTAAAAATGGTTTTGGAGAAAACCAAAGTCATTTCTTTAGGCAAGTGCATAAAATGTCATCTATAGAAACATAAATATCATGTTTGTTTGCCTCAGTTCCTCTAGATGTCTCCCTAGAAAATACGAATATGTAGAGCTGGTGTCTTCATATGGAATGAATTACTGTATCCAAGCTCAAAATAATATGTTCCCCAATAAAAAACATTCAGAAAAAATAAAGTCCATTTATAGTGTCCATAAAAAACAAACATAGATTCTGTAGCAATATCTGGGATTGTGTTGGCCAAAACAAAACCAGGTATTTTTCCGTTTTCATCCAGTCATATTCGGACAAACTGGTGTTGAATTCGTATGCAATGGACCGAGAAAATCACAGTACAAATGGTTTTGGAGAAAAGCAAAGTCTTTTCGTTAGGGAAGTGCTTAAAATGTCATCTATACAAACAGAAATATCATGTTTGTTTGTCGCAGTTCCTCTAGCTTTCACCCTAGAAAATACGAATGTGTAGAGCTGGTGTCCCCATGATGAACCAATAAGTGTTTCCAAGAACAAAATTAAATGTTCCCTGATAAAAACATTCAAAACAATAAATTCCATCTTTAATCTCCAGAAAACACAAACACAGAGGCTTTCACAATATTTCGGATTGAGTTAGCCAAAACACAAGCGGATATTTCCGTTTTCATCCAGTCATATCCTGACAAACTGGTGTGGAATTCAGATGCAGTGGACCGAGAAAATCACACTAAAAATGGTTTTGGAGAAAAGCAAAGTCTTTTTGTTAGGCATGTGCATCAAATATCATCTATGCAAACAGAAATATCATGTTTGTTTGCCGCAGTTCCTCTAGCATTCTCCCTAGAAATAAGAATGTGTAGAGCTGGTGTCCCCATGATGAACCAATTAGTGTTTCTACAGTTCAAAAATAAATGTTTCCAAGAGAGCAGCAAGGTGGCTGAATAGGCAGGTAGCACACTATTAGTCCGGGGGAGAGACAGCTTAATATAAGTGGAGACAATGCAGTGTCAAGGAAGTGTAGGTGAAGATACAGCAGAGGAAACTCTTCCGGAACAAGTGATTCACAGTGTACCTGCGTGGAGAGCGTGGGAGCCCAAGTTCGAGACACCAGCGGCAGACTCAACACAGCAGCGCTGGAACGTGAGGTGAGCCGAACCTCAACAGCCTGAGACACCAGCGGGCAAGCGGAAAGAGGAGGCTAGAGGCAATGTGGCTTGAAACTCTGTGGGGAAAAATTCACCAGGCTAACTAGAAGAGAGAGAGGAAAAAATAAAAAAAAGTGACCGATACGGACAAAAGTTTCTCTCTCTCTGCTCACCTCTCAAAGGCGAGCAAGACAGAGCAGTGTCATTTTGGACATACGTCATATGCAGGGTGACCTCAGGTCTGCACCAGCCCTGAGCCTAGCAGAAAAACCTGACTCTGGAGGGAGGGGTGAAATAACAGGAGATTAGCATCCAAGTTGGCAACCCAGTGGGAGACTGCAGGAGAATTGGAGCCCATACTGAGGGCAGCAGAGATTCCCTATGTGGTCCGTGGGAAAGAGCTTCTGATCTCTGGCTCCTGTGGGTATATCATTTGCCTGCTAACTACCTCCAATTACGTTCAGCTGTGCAGAATTACTTCCCTTTTGAATCAAAAAAAGAAAGAGACATTTACCACACCTAACCTGGGAGTGTCATCTTTGACACACCCTCAACCCTGAGGAACCAAAGACAGCTCTCAGTCCACACTCATCTCAAGCCTCTAAGACTCCACTGAGTCTAAGACTCCACTTAATATAGAGCCATAGTGTAACAAGAAAAAACACCACAGTGAAGAAACCAAATATCTCCAACATGCCAAACAACAAACGCAAAAACCAAGCTAACGAGAACAAGGAAGACACTATGACATCCCCAAATGAAAAAGACATCCCAATTCAAGATTATGAAGACGATGAGATCGAAGAGATGCAGTAAGCGGATCACAAAAAATTGATAAGAACATTAAGAAGTTCTCAAAAACAAATTCTTGAACTACAGAAATCCTTAATGGACAAGATAGAAAATCTCTCTCATGAAAATGAAATATTAAGGAGGAATCAAAATGAAATGAAACAACTAGTGGAACAAGAAACTGTGATAGTGACGAGAAATTATAATGAAATGATGAATTCAATAGATCAAATGACAAACACATTAGAGAGCCTTAAAAACAGAATGGGCGAAGCAGAAGAGAGAATATCAGACTTAGAAGACGGAGAACAGGAAAGGAAACAGGCAAACCAAAGAAGAAGAAGAAATTTGAAATCTAAAAAATATTGTTGGGAATCTACAGGATACTATTAAAAAACACAACATTCGGGTTCTAGGAGTTCCTGAAGGCATGGAGATGGAGAAAGGATTAGAAGGCATTTTCAGTGAGATACTAGCAGAAAATTTCCCAGGTTTGGAGAAGGACAGAGGCATCTTAGTACAGGAAGCTTATAGAACCCCTAATAAACATGACCAAAAGAGATCCTCACCACGACATGTTGTAATCAAACTCACCACAGTGAAACATAAAGAAAAGATCCTAAAAGGTGCAAGAGAGAAACGTCATATTACTCTTAGAGGATCTCCAATTAGACTCACAGCAGATTTCTCATCAGAAACCCTGCAATCTAGAAGCGAATGGCGAGACATAGCCCAGGTACTAAGAGAGAAAAACTGCCAGCCCAGAATACTATATCCTGCAAAGCTCTCATTTGTGAATGAAGGTGAAATTAAGACTTTTCATAGCAAACAGAAACTGAAAGAATTTGTTGCCACTCATCCTGCCCTGCAAAAGATGCTTAAAGATGTGTTACACACAGAAACACAGAAACACGGTCACCAATAAGAAAGAAGGTAAAGGAAGGAAACCTCACAGCAAAAGATCACAGGAAGCTCAATTTCTCTTTGACATAGAATTAAACTCTGATGCTCTGTTAAAGCAATGTGTTAAAGTAATCTATTATGTGCTCTTGATGTCTGTTAAATTCTAATTGTTCAAAAACAGCTGAATTTTTATTAAGAGCTATGGGTTATTTAAATAGGTGCTTATTTTCAAAGATTTGAATAATCACCTTGTAACAATGATCAAATTTGGTCTATGTTATCTCATGATTTTAAGGAATCTTATTTCAACCAGATATTTTGGATTTTGAGCCTTCTTGGCATTCATGACAGGCATTCAATAAATCAAAGTTTCAAACAATCTGGTCTCTAAAATTTCCAGTAAATCCTGGACTTTGGCTTTTCCAGTTTGGGCCCAACTGAAAAAATCAAAGGACCTATGTCTCTCATCTCATAGAGACACCAACTAAGCAGGCTATTTGGATTATATTAGAAGGACTGTCAGGATGTGATATGGTACCAGACTTTAAGTTTCTATAATGGAAAATGCTATTAATACAAATGTTTGAGAATTAAAAAGTCTAATGATCTTGTGTTACTAGACATGGTAGTTATCTTAATGAGAAAGCCCCAGAGGCCTAAAGGGTTAAATACTTGTAACATCCTACAGGTGCTTTCAAAAATACTGTGAAGTAAGCAAGTGCCTCTTGTTGGTTGATGAGTTTATAATTTAAACATGGCGACTTAAAGTCTTTTGTCATCCATAGTTATATATGATGTGCTGCTCATAAAACTAAAGCGTTGTTGGTTCTGTGTTTAGCTGTCCTCCTATAGGTTCCTAGGGACTTTTTCCAGCCACTTTTATTGCATTCAGTACTTTGGGATGACTCTGTAAACAGATGAAGCCAATAATGTATTAACAGTACCAACTGAGAGAAAGTATGGTTAACTGAGGATACTAAAAACAAAAAAGCAATTCAAATCCATTGGCAATCTACAAAAAGAGTTAAAGATTTTAAAAGCTATTATAAATTGCTATATTGGTCTATTATGCTATTTTATGTATGTGTACATATTGTATGTCCACATGGGGAAAGTTTATTAAGAGTTTTATTTTAAATGGCTTATAGATAAGATTGTCCATAAATTTAAGCTGCTAAAATCAATCAAAGATACATTTTAATTGGTGGGACCTGAATCTCTGTATCATATGTTTTAGACTTGTTGGTAGAAAGAAACTAAAGACATTTTAGATGGTTGTGCTTAAGTTTACTGGCTAAACAAACTACACCATGTTAGATATTTAAGAGGTGTTTTCAAATACATGATTCTTAAAATTTATAGAAGGCATTGGACCTTCTGGTAAATGTTTTCTTAAGTTGGTATCTAATGGTTGAAACAGTGTGCTAAGCATTCATGTAATATTGCTATTGTCAGCAAGCGATCTAGGACTTGCTCCCTCATTTGTCTATTCTAAGCTCAACTTGTTCTTTCATTTCTCTATTCTCTTCAAGGTAGGAAACTAATTCTATTCTAAAGGAATCTGTAGGACGCACAATTTAATCTTTAGACCTTATAAAAGAGATGGCTAACATTTTTCTGTAATAGCATAGCCAAAATAAGAACTTAAATAATAATCCCATAGTAGATTCACTTTGCCATCCGTGAAGTATACAGTAAGTAGAAAAAACCTCCCTTTCAGACCAAAGGGAAAGAAAGTTTTCAAGTGAGAATATAATTTTCCTCATGGGCATTGTCTACCTTAGAAAAACTTCTGCAGAACATTCCTGTGACTATAGACTTGTAGTTCAGGCCGCAGAAGATTAGAGATGGGACACGGGCACTACCTTGACTTGCATCCTCTGGTCTACTTTAACACAAACCAGGAGGAAAAGAAATCTCGGCATCAGAAGCAATGGGTGGCAGGCCTATTAATGGCTGATCTGTACAGTGATCTGCCCTCAAGGAGACCCAACAGGCCAGTCCACTGCAGTGGCTTTCAATGTGGTAAGCCTGAGCTTCAGCAGAAGTCAGCCTGTGAAGAGCCCTGGTAGCTCTGCCAAGAGTTGGATCACTGGAAATGGACCTGCCCTGGAGTCGAAGGATGCCCAAGTCAGAGCCACAGATCTTATTGGCTCTAAGCGGAAAAGCCCTTCACTCAGCCCAACTTCCAAAGTGACCACTGCAGCTGAGGGTATGGTGAAGTAGGGTCAGCAACATTGCAGGCAGAACTGTAAATTTCTTGTTAGCAATGCCACCTGCCTTTACCTGGTGAGCTCTCCTCCCAGGCCAGCCAAGTAATGAAAGTCAACAGAGTGCCTTCCCCTAGGAGGTTCACACCTCCCTTAGGATATACCCCATGTGAAGAGATAGATAGGTCTGGGCCTCTGAATTTACAAGGTCTAAAGCCCACCAAATTATTATCAAGCCCCTTCTCTCAGGTTCTATTTGCCTCTCAATCAGAAAAATTACTTGTAGGTTAGACAGCACCTTTCTTAGCTCCTCTAATAATGACTCTGTCCTTTGTTCTAGGCCCTGTCTAGTGCACTTGGGCCTCATTCCTTTGTAATCATAACCTCTAATCTACCACCAATGGCTCTACTCCCAACCTGTGTGTACTGATGGTCCTCTTCCCCACTTAATGCTGTATAATTGTTCAAACCTGGTAAATGCCACTCTTAGGATCATTGGTTACTATCCTCACTCTATCTTTTATGACCTTGTCTAAATATGATCAGAGTCGGTAAACTTGGAAGGCTTCCGTAGCCTTGGCAACTAATGATGACAGCCTAGGATGGTTACAGGCGCCATAAACTAGAGTGTCAATTTGTTGGGTCCACAACAGGAGCCACTGTGCACTTGCTCCTCATGTGGGATCTCTGTCCTTAATGTGCTGTACATTGTGATTTAATGTTATAACTAGTACTCAAACAGTGTGTTTCACTTTGTGTTTCTATGTGGGTGCAAACTGTTGAAATCTTTATACTAAATTGATCTTCTGTATATAAAGAGAATTGAAATGAATCTTGATGTGAATGCAAAGGGAGAGGGAGCGGGAGAGGGGAGGCTTGTGGTTGGGAGGGAAGTTATGGGAGGGGGAAGCCATTGTACACTGGAAATTTATATACTCTAAATAAATATTAAAAAAAAGGAAACAAAAAATAAATAAATTTTCCCTGATAAAAACATTCAGAACAATAAAGTCCATCGATAATATCCAGAAAACACAAACACAGAGGCTTTCACAATATTTTGGATTGAGTTAGCCAAAACAAAACCGGATATTTCAGGTTTTATCCAGTCATATAAAGACAAACTGGTGTGTAATTCCTTTACAAAGGACAGAGAATATCACAGTAAAAATGGTTTTGGAGAAAAGCAAAGTCTTTTCATTAGGCAAGCGCATAAAATGTCATCTATACAAACAAAAATATCATGTTTGTTTGCCGCAGGTCCTCTTGTTTTCTTTCTAGAAAATACGACTATGTAGAGTTGCTGTCTCCAAGTGGAACCAATTACTGTATCCACACTCAATACAAAATGTTCCCATATAATAAACATTCAAAACAATAAAGTCCGTTGATAATATCCAGAAAACACAAACAGAGAGGCTGTAGCAATATCTGAGATTGAATTAACCAAAACAAAACCGGATATTTCCAGTTACATGTAGTCATATCCGGACAAACTGGTGTGGAATTCGTATGCAATGGACCGAGAAAATCACAGTACAAATGGTTTTGGAGAAAAGCAAAGTCTTTTAGTTAGTCAAGTGCATAAAATGTCATCTATACAAACAGAAATATCATGTTTGTTTGCCGCAGTTCCTCTAGTTTTCTCCCTAGAAAATACGAATGTGTAGAGCTGGTGTCTCCATGTGGAAACAATTAGTGTTTCACGGCAGAAAATAAAATGTTCCCTGATAAAGACCATTCAAATCAATAAAGTCCGTGGATAATATCAGAAATACACAAACACAGAGGCAGTAGCCATATTTCGGATTGAGTTAGGCAAAGGACAACCAGATATTTCTGGTTTCAACCAGTCATAACCGGACAAACCTGTGTGGAATTCGTATGAAATGGACCGAGAAAATCACAGTGCAAGTGGTTTTGGAGAAAAGCAAAATCTTTTCGTTAGGCAAGTGCATAAAATGTAATCTATACAAAAAGAAATATCATGTTTGTTTGCCGCAGTTCCCCTAGGTTTCTCCCTAGAAAATACGAATGTGTGAAGCTGGTGTCCCCATGATGAACCAAATAGTGTTTCAACGGTACAAAATTAAATGCTCCCTGATGAAAACATTCAAAACAATAAAGTCCAACGATATTATCCAGAAAACACAAACACAGAAACTTTCACAATATTTCACATTCAATTAGCGAAAACAGACACGGATATTTCTGTTTTCATCCAGTTATATCTGGACAAATTGTTGTAGTTTTCGTAAGCAATGAACCAAGTAAATCACAGTAAGAATGGTTTTGGAGAAAAGCAAAGTCTTTTTGTTTGGCAAGTGCATAAAATGTCATCTATACAAACAGAAATATCATGTTTGATTGTCACAGTTCCTCTAACTGTCTCCCTAGAAAATACGAATATATAGAGCTGGTGTCTCCATGTGGAACCAATTACTGTATCCAAGCTCAAAATAAAATATTCTCCGATAAAAAACATTCAAAACAATAAAGTCCGTGGATAATATTCGGAAAATACAAACACAGAGGCTGTAGCAATATCCGGTATTGAGTTAGCCAAAACAAAACCGGATATTTCCGGTTTCATCCAGTCATACCAAACAAAGTGGTGTGGAATTCAGATGCAATGGACCAAGAAAATCAGAGTAAAAATGGTTTTGGAGAAAAGCAAAGTCTTTTCCTTAGGCAATTGCATAAAATGTCATCTATACAAACAGAAATATCATGTTTGTTTGT